>NC_090268.1:72275960-72581127 GCF_040414725.1 Anabrus simplex | reverse complement strand
TTCATTAATGATCGATTAATCATTGCCCCAGAGGAGTGCGACAGGCCTCGGCAGCCAGCACAATTCCCATCCTCGCCCCTAGAAGGAGGCTTCATTCATTCCATTCCTGACCCGGTCAAATGACTGGAAACAGTTTGTGGATTTTCATTTTCATATGATATGTAAGAAGTCATTGTAGCTAATTTGCCACATTTTCTCTGCTACCATCCAAGTCATAATTTTTTAATCTTTTATAATTAAACACATTGAGTACAGGACAATTAACCAATAAGCATTTGTTCAGACATTTATTCCTAGGTGTCTGTACACTCCATTGCCTTGCTTTTTGAGCCATTAACCCTTTACAACACTGATTTCATTGAGATATTATAGCGTAACAGTGCAAGCTACAGACCTGAAACTTGTGACATTATGATCCTCTCCCCAAGAACTATTACTTGTATTAATTTGGTGCATCAGTTACCTTCTACCTTGTATACTACTATGAACATTATGGACTCTGCCCTCATCAATCCCATCAGTACTTATGATACTTTAACAAGAATAATGTGTCCTTGTGCTTTTGTATGTCAGTCATCTTCTCACTCTTAAGTTGTTCCCTCTGTCCTCACTAACTGGTTATTGTGCTTGTCTTTTCTAGATGGACAGTAATTACATCATACAAATCCTTAAATTTTTCATTGTTTTAGGCATGAATTTTGTCTGAATCTAATAATGCTGATTACAAAAAAAGTGATATTATTTCTACTTACATATGTAAGATGTATTTATTGTGATAAGCATGAATTTGAGCAAAACTCACAGGTGATCACAAGCTTGAAATTTTGTTCCAAGATTACATGTGTTAAAAAAAGGGGGATGAGAAAAGAAAAAGATTTCTGAACTTGACAGAAAAACCTATTAAGTTAATGTTCTTGAAAATATCTTTATGGCATGACCACGTTGGCCAAAACGGATAGGGAGGAGGCCTTTCTAATTAATCTGGCACATGTATCGTCCTCTTGGGATGTTGTCCGTGGGATGGTTGAGTTCACTTTACCGCTCTTTAACAGCCAAAATTTGTGGAAATTCCTAATGGTTACTATTATTGTCTATTGGTAATTTTCTGTTGGCCTGGACTTTAAATGCTGCATGAAAATCTATTTAGGTTCCCTGTTCATCAAAGAGGTATTTTTTCAAGTTTGTTTTGTCAGTGAGCACAGGAGGCATAATTACAATTATGTAATCTTTGGAACTGTAATAAAATAATTATGAATTATTATCGGTATTGTAACTATTTATCTACCATTCACATAAATAAATCACACTAATGAAGTTTCTATGACAATTTTTTAGAAAATTACTAAGGGAATAGAGCAAAATTTATTTCGCAAAATAATACAAAAATTAAAGCAAAAGAAAAATCGCATTTTGTCTTACTTCTTTGACAGTATTTCTTAAGATGAATAAATATTCAAAATATGTTAAACATTTATTTTATTTCTACCTTCAACATTTGTGTTAAAGGGCACTTGTGATATTTTATTCTGTTCTCCAATTCTGTTTTGCATTTAGTAGAATCTCATGGCTCTGTCATTTGGGTTGATTTACATCAAATTATTCCTCCCTATCTCTTCCTATTTAAATGTTAAATTATACAGTTATATTCAGTATATCAGCCTTGAAATTTGATCGTACTCAATTTTGAAGTAATTGTAACAATATTTTTGTGTTTTTACAGATCCTCAGGACTGTTCGGTCGCAAGGGAAGATGTTGGTCTTGCATGGGATGGTGTTTGCTTTGGATTTCTTATAATGATGTGTCGCCTGTTTAAGAGTCATTATTTCATTCATCTCGTGAATGAGACAAAAGCAATGACTATTCTTGCATCAAGGTAAAATAAATCTGAAATTAATGTACTTCAGCGTTCAGTATGATTTGGAACACTTTGTTTAAATGTGTACTAATGTACTCGGTAACTGTCCTTGATTCTACGGAAACTGTTGTAAGGTTTGAAGATTGTACAAGAGAATTACTGCGTTCAATGCCAAATAAATGATTCAATGACTCAGTTCAGTGATTATCAGTTGTCCAGGGTATGACTTTTGATAATTATCATTTATAATATCTAAATGTGTCTTATGTGGCTGGGTTGAGTGGCCCAAGTTGGTAGGTTTGATCCCAGCTCAGTCCGTTAGTATTTGCGTTAGTATTTGAAAGTGCTCCAATACACCAACCTCATGTCTATAGATTTACTGATGCTTGACACATTGAACACTGACATATTTTTAATTTATTAACTGCTGTGCACTGAGCATTACTGGGCATATTTTGAGGCTTTATAACTTCAACTCTTTTTGATCTAAATAAATTTTTCTTTTCATATGTAAAACTATAATAATCTGTCTCAGCACTGAACTCATTTGGTTCTTTTATTTTTGACATTGAAATATGAAAGGGGGGGGGGGGTTCAATATATTTATATGCTGTTTTCTGAACTTTTTAAATTCAATTTATTTAAAATCGTGTATGTAATTTTATTTCATATTCAGTTGGTGGGGTCATATGAGGTGAGGATAGGTTACCTAGGAGAATAATGGACTCTGTTATGGAGGGTAGTAGAAATAGTCCGGCTCAATGGCTAAATTGTTTACCGTGCTGGCCTTTGGTTCAGAGGGTCCCGGGTTTGATTCCCGGCCAGGTAGGGCCCCATTCTCATAGACGCACAGGTCGCCTATGCGGCGTAAACTCGAAAGACCTGCACTCGGTCTCTTCGGATGCTACATACCATTATTTATTATAGAAATAGTGCAAGACCAAGACGATGATGGTTAAATTCACTTTCTAACGATTTGAAGATAAGAGGTATAGAACCCACAGAACTAGTTAAAAATAGAGGATTGTGGCAGCAGTTATTAAATTTACAAGGCTTGCATACTGGATGCTAAAAAGCATAACAGTCTATAAAGTAGATGTATGTATGTATGTATGTATGTATGTATGTATGTATGTATGTATGTATGTATGTATGTATGTACATCTAACAATTTTACATTTGTGTTATTATGCTATTTAAAAGAAAAAAGTGATTGCTAAAGGTAATCTTTTTGCTACAGTGTGAATTAAGAAAATTTTGACTTTATGTGATAAAAATACTGAGACACTATTGTAGGAATAAAATGTGTGGAAAGTGTACTTACTACTCATCAAAAGAAAGGTTAATGGTCCCATCTAGCAGCAGTAACTGAAAACTAATTACTCTTATTATCATTTATAACAAGAATTTTGTAAATTTTAGTTGGCTAGTGATAGGAAAATGACGTGCTGTACTGTAAGATAAACCATCATTCCAAATTACTAAGAGCACATTAGGACCAACCTCTAAGGATGGGCAGAGGTAAACGGTAGCTTCTATTTTTCTTGGGATAAAAGTTAATAAGAGGCTTTCTTTGAGTAGACTAGTCCTTGTCAGAATTTTATTTATCAGGTGAAAATTAGATGTCACTTTGATTTTATTATATGGGGATATTTGTGCTTGCCCAAATAATGATTCTTTGTGGGAAGTTCCGTCTTTATTGCCCTTGCTATTGTTAATAGTTGTCTCAGAAGCACTGCATTTGAAATACTGACTTTTCTTGAATGATATGTGCAAAATTTTCATTCTTGGAAGTGAGAATTATATTCTCCAAATTGATTGTCATTGTTAAGAGTCTCCAAAGCCAACCTAAAACATACTCTACATGAGTTTATAGGAATTCAATTTAGTATGCTTGCTTCATGAAGTCATTTATTTTCTGGGCGTTCTTTAGGGGTGCTGAATTAATAGAAGAACTCCGTCAGAAGCAAATTGCTGAACAACGAGATCGAGAACATGATATTTTAGAGAAAATCAAATTAAAGATGGAGAGGATCAAAGCATCCCAACAGAAGATACAAGGACCTAGTTTCAAAGAGCCTACAAACCACTTCCAAGGTAGGTCTTGCTAGATAATTTCTTAAAGATGAACATTTTTATGCTACTCTCTGCTTAAATATCTTGAATAGAATTTGTTCAGTTAGTGCTACTGAATTTATTGAAATGATGAAACTGTTTAATATTTTTATAGAAGAATGAAATAAGTTCTCAGTTTCATTTTTGTTAACACTATTGTTGATTTTATAAGCACAGGCTCTCTATTCTTTAGTAACACTTATACAATTGTAATCTGTTTCTTAAATATAAATCTAAGTGAAATGCTGTATAATCATAAAATGATGACTTATTCCTCAAGAAATAAAATGTTAGTTTTTTTCTCTCATAATTTTCAGGAAGTGATCTGCTGATATTATGTAATTTTTATTGTACTAATATTGTTACCATAGTAGTTATGTTATAATTAAGACATTTTATTTCTTCATAATTATGTTCCTTTCTTTGCTTTCCTTTATTCATCATTGCCAAGAGTGCTTACTGCTACTTCAGTTCATTTTACTTTTACATTGAATGTGCAGAGGGAATTTGTCATATTTCAAAAATATTGTCATATATTGCTTACTGCTTTCTTCTTCTCGTCAGGTAAAGTTACGGTTTCATGTAGAACATGGTCCCAAATTTGATACAATTGATTATTGGTCCAGCATATTGCTTTAAACTGTTGCTACCTATTTACGCCTGTAGTATCTGATGTTTTCTCTCTTTCATAATAGCCTGTTATGTAAGCTCTATAGAGTAACCAAGAAAAGAAAAATTGATGGTGTTTTCCTCCTGTTCATACATCTTATCTAGTTTGAGAATAAAATCAAGGTCTGAAAAGCAAATGGCTTACATGTACAATGAATAATGCAGAATACTGGAAAGAGGATAATATTAACCCTAGGACACAAAACCTACTTTAATAGTAGGCCTGCATAGATACAAAACTTGATAGCATTTACTATTGCGTTGTACACTTATTTGCACAGACACATCGCTATATTACAAAAATCACACACAAAAGCTATTTCTTCAATCAGGAGCAATCTGTCTCCTTATTTTTACCTTATTTAGTGCAATTTCTCCTCTTTCAGACACTAACTGCACTATAACATCTTTCACCCCCCCTCTAAGTAGCATGTATGTGGATGATTATCCTCTTTCTGCCTCAGGGTCTCTCTTCTGCTTGAGGAAAGGCCACAGAAATATCACACAGAGTAACTTTGATCATCAGGAACAGTTCGTTCACTTTTGCGCAGTGTTCCTTACAATATGTCCGCAAACACCGGCTGCTATATGACATAGTCATTTGCCTCTACTTAAAAGGATATATGTGGCTAATTGTCATCTTCATGCCATTGGATCCAGATTCCACTTTAAAACTCCCTGGAAAATTATCATACATCATAAACACAAGTTACATACTATTCTGTAAAAAGCATATTTTTCTATAACTGTAGAAGATAATTTAAAAAAATTGCAAAATTTACAATGTGATTCATACTTCTTCACTTATAAAGAAACAGACTGAGGAAAAGAACAAATCATGGCAACTTCTCTGACGAAGTAGAAAGATACTACAGTGGCCAAATATTTAGCTTGTGAAGTGAATACAAATAACGCAATGTTATCAAAATGCCGTCATCAAAATTACAAGGTTTCTAGAGTTAATTATTCAGTGAGAAATTTTATCATATCTGTCTTGCTTCCCTTTAATTAATATATTTTGAAAAAATGCTAAATACGCTTCAGACTATTTATTATATAGCATATGGTGTCTCTGTTATAATTTGAAATTTAGTTCTGTCAACCATTGCACTGTTGCTGGGATTGCCTTAAATATCTCCTACACAAATGCTGAAGGCGTTCTGTCACCAGATGTCTGAGGGACTGCCAGGCAGTTCCATAGTCACACTTATAAGAATGCAGGACTTATATTCTCCATGAAATCTTTTGTTTGGCTTTGAAGAAACTAGCATATATGAATGAATATTTTTGGAATAATTTGTTTATATTATCCTCACTTGATCCATCTCTTGAGCATTCAGAATTTATCAACTAATTCTTCCAATAAGATTATAAAACTTAACATATTTTTTCAAAGACAATTTTTTTCTGGAATTACTGCTTGCTCTTACTGTTAAATGATGTTTATTTTTCTTTTGGTGTTAATTCTTTATACTGATCTCCTGTGATATAGTTTCCTTTGTTTGGTTCTAAACACATTTGAAGAGCCAATTTTTATTGCTGTTAAAAGTACCATGTTGTTTTTATTGTTTAGATCATTAGCCAATAAACTGGGTTGATACAGCCATCCCCGCCATCCTGTCATGCATAATTTTTTGTTTATCTGCAACTGTTGCAGTCTACATTTACTCCAATCTGAAAGTCACATCCATGATGTGGATTTTCTGTACCATTTTTACACCTACATACTTGAAATAATCTACATTTTAAGCTCTATTTACTTCTGCCATAATAATTGGTCATTTTACTACCCAAGTAGCCATATTCATTTACTGTACTACTTTCAAAATTTAATTTTGTAATCTTGTCATCTGACTTCATAAGCATATTAGTGCATTTTTAAAGGCAGTACTGGATTTTTTACAATTCGCTTTATGCCGCACCGATACAGATAGGTCTTAAAGCGACAGTGGGATGGGAAAGGGCTAGGAGAGGGAAGGAAGTGGCTGTGACTGTAATTAAGGTACTGCTCCAGCATTTGCTTGGTGTGAAAATGGGAAACCATGGAAAACCATCTTCAGGGCTGCAGACGGTGGCATTCGAACCTAGCATCTCCCAAATACCGGTGTATCAAGTGTGTTAATGATATCTACTGTAGAATTAATTACCCATGATACATTGCTTACAGCTGAGAATATTACTTTGTTTTAAAAGAAGTTTGTAGGTGTAGTCTAGGGGTTAGTATAATAGTTTCCATTCCAGAATCCCAGGCTCCTTTGCATTTTTTCCTCTTAGTTTGTGGACTTGGTCTGAGGTAACATAGCTGAAAGGAGAAATGAATTAATATCTCATTCTCAGTCACTCAGTTTTGTCCACTTGAACTCCAGGCAGGGGCTTTCAATTATGAATTCCCAAGCCACTTAGACACTTACACGAAGCAACAGAAACTCTAGAGGAGAAGCTATCTTGCGATTTTCTCAAAGTGTCCTGGGATACAACCCCAGATGCTGTTAGTTGGAGGCTGATCCTTCAGTTGAGTCCACAAGGTGAAATACTTGGGAGTAGTTTTCACAGAGTAAGCATCATATCAGAGGTACAGGAGAGAATTCAATCCTGAAATCGCTGTTACTGCAGCCTCAGTTAACTTCTCAGGTCATGCAGTCTGTAGAGACAGCTCAAATTCAAGCTATACAAGTTATTAATCCTGTCTGTTCTGTTGTATGGGTGCAAGATCTGGAGTTACAACATTCCACTCACTTTTTAAGAAAGTTTTGTTTAAAGACTGCAGCAACTGGGGAGTGGCAGATATGGGAACAATTGTGGACTGATGAGAAATATAAAAATCGAGAAGTAACTGCCTTAGTGGGCAGGGAATGTCGCAGAAATGGATACACATAGATGGCCGCAAAGCTGCTGGATTTTCCTCCTATGGGGAGAGACGGCTGGGCAGACAGAGGAAAAGGTGCACCAACGGACTTCACGAAGATCTGAGACAGATCAACACTGGAAACTCTGGTGGGAGAGAGCAAGGAAGGAGATGTCTTGTTGGTGTGTGTGGTTTTTTTCCCCCCCCCCTCACTGGGCCTGATCAGATAGTGATGTTGATGATAGTATATATTTGAATAAAAGTTTCTGAAAAACATTTCAACACCCTGAGAAGAAATTGTGAACTTGGCGTAATACATATTTTTTCTTAGATTGATAGCGGAACATTCATTATAATTTTACTTCTATAATACTTTACATTTATAATATTTTGATGCTCAAAAGATGTGATCAGTGGTATTGTTTAGAGTATCAAATCTGGTAATTTTACTGTCACTAACAAGAAACTTTATGATGGTCTATAATTTCATTTTTGTATAAATTGTCCATTTTGCAGTTTTTGTTTTCAGCCTTATGTTAATTTGTAGTGTACTCTAGGTACAGTATTTAAACATCAGTAGAAGAATAGCTGAAAGACTGAATAATGATAATGAGACAACCTTATTAATTCTTTCCAGCTGCCCCCTTAGCTCGTTCCTCTGGTATGAGTTCCCCCGTGTCCCCCCAAGGTTACCATACTCCTATAGATGACAACCCTCCACCCCTTACACCCCGTGCAGGGTCTCTTCTTCAGACTCAGGCTCCGACACCTAGTTCTGCCATCATGACTGTGTCCTTGGATGGTTACTTGGAACCCCAACGCATATCATTTGGTTCTCCACCCACTTCGGAGTTGCTGCCCCGGGCTCCCTCACTTGATGAGAGCTTTCCTGTTTTCTCACCACCGCCATATGGGGCTGTGGTGGGACGCCGTTCGAGTAGGCGCCAGTCGAGCATCGGGCCTCCCTGGCTGCCAAATTTGACCACCCCTCGACAGTCCGTGTGCCTATCATCGCCGCAGTCCCATCATGAGTGTTGGTCACCACAACAATTAGATTCACATAGTTTGCTTATAGTAGACATCGCTGCCTTATTTTTGTTTATCATTAACAAACCAATGTCTTCTTCTGACTATTGTATTACATGGTCAATAAGGATAGCATGGTTTAACTTACTTGTTAGGCTTATGTATTTCACAGCAGTAAAACATATCTGCACAGCAAGCATCCATTGCTCTAATATCCACTCTTTGCATGATCTATCTTAATTGTGTTGTTTTTTTCCTCACACTCTGTCATGCAGGAATTCTTTTGTATATATTGAGTCAGTTTGTTCTTGGAAACATGCTACTCACTTCATGCTAAAGCTTCCACCATTTACTGGTTTACCCCATACACAGTATTGTTTAATAGGGAAGATTGTAATTCCCTTTTGGTGGTGCACAGAACATTGCTATCCAAAATTTGTCATGTACGTTTATTCCTTTTCTTTTCAATAATTATGATCATCTTTTGTTTCTGCAATGGTAGAGTAGCCCTTTTAGTAAAAATTGTTAGTTGATGATGAACTCAGTTTTAAAGGGAATAAACAACATATTTTTTTAGCTGTAATCCTCTTTTATTTTACTTTGTTCATTTGTAAGTGAACCTTATAATGGGTGATGAGGTTGGGATTTATATATTCAATTACAAAACAACTTCATATTGAGGTCAGAATATTGTCTTGAAAATCCTCAGCCTGTTTCCAGTCATTCGATCGGGTCAGGAATGTAATGAATGAAGTTCCCATCTAGTGGCGAGGATGGGAATTGTGGCAGCTGCCGAAACCTGTCGTACTCCTCTGGGGCAATGATTAATGAATGACAGATGAAGTGAAATGATATTGGAGAGTGTCGCTGTAATGAAAGATGACAGGGAAAACCAGAGTACCCGCAGAAAAACCTGTCCTGCCTCCACTTTGTCCAGCACAAATGTTGCATGGAGCGACCGGGATTTGAACCATGGAACCCAGCGGTGAGAGGCGGCACGCTGCCGCCTGAGCTATGGAGGCTTGTAGAATATTGTCTTATGAATGTAAATACACAGTCGGTCCTATGAGATTTCAAGATTATTATTTATTTTTTTTTGTCATTCAATGAAGTAGTTTCCCAGAGGAAAATCTGAATTTAATTTCACTGATTGTGAATACCTGAATTTCTTTATGCTAAATTGTGAAATTACCACTGATAGTGAAGCTCTTTAGGCTTTTTTAAATCATGGAATTACCAGCATTTCACTCCAGTGTGGCAGCGGACTCTTAATTTGGATTGCCATTGGATTGTTCATTTTATTCTACTCCCAAACTTCATTGATTGAAGAATAAATTCTACCTTTACACATAATATTCTAAATGACTAACAGGTACTCATTTCAGTTGATGCTGTGAACATGTATGAAAATGATATATTGTAGAAGGCATTACAAGATTCAGAAGATGGAATCAAGGTTAATGATAGACTGTTAAATTATTTATGATATGCACAGATAACACTGTCATCCTTGCTGATATCCCTGAGAGTTCAGTGGCTGACGGGTAGAATAGCAGCCAAAGGAGATGTTCTTGATCTTAAAACTGGTGCTGTAAAAGGTACGATTATGGTAATCAGTAGAAACAATGACACATCTGTCTGACTATCTGTGGCAAGAAAATCAAGCAGGTTTGGAAGATTAGATATCTAGGCTGTTGGATCACCGACCAACTAGAGCCAGATTTGGAAATCAGAACAAAAATTGAAATGGCTGGAACAAGCTTCCTGAAGATGAGAATACTCTGTGAGAAAAGCCTTTTCTTGGAAACAAGATATAAATTTGTAAAATGCTATGTATACTCGGTACTTCGATGGAGTGCTGAGAATTGGACATTGAAGAGCAACCTGTTGCACAAAGTAGAAGCTTTTGAAATGTGAATTTCTAGAAGCAAGCTTTGCATTTCATGGATTGATCATACCACCAATAAAGAAGAAGTCCCGAGTTAAATCGGAAAGTTCGAGGATTGATTAAGATAGTTGAGAAACGTAAAATGGCGTATCTAGGGCATATCAGGAGGAACAACAAATCTAACATTCTAAAGCTAATTCTAGAAGGAAAAATTGAAAGTCAGCGAGGCTGAGGTTGAAGAAGGTATTCATAAATGAGAAATGTACGAGACTCGCTAGAACTGAACTCCCATGCTCCTCTAAGGGTGGCAGAGGACCGAGCTGATTTCTCGAGGATTGTGAACAATCTTCATTAATGGAGAAGGCACCAAAAGAAGAAGAATGAAAATTATTAGAACTATGAGTCATAAGATTTTAAAAAATTAGAGAAGTATTACAGGAAATTGAAAAGATCAGTATTCTAATTGCTGATGTCAGAAAGATTGCATCTCTATAGTAGGGATGCTCCACAGGAATGGTTAACAGTAGAACGGAAGGAAATTCAAGGTGGAGAAGAAGAAAAAGACCATGATGATCCTAGAAATAGGATTGTTCCTTTCCTTATCCTTGTTCCCTTAAGCATACCACAACATATTTAGTCATTTTATAAAAACGAAGAAAACATCCTGGAGAAGCAAGGATTATATGAAAAGCAAGCAAGAATTGGATTGATAATAAGAAATTAAGATCTCAGGGGAGAACCATAATTTAATTTTACTCATTACGAATATTGAACTATTCAAAGTCTCCCGGCTTTTTCTCAGTCGTGAAATTACGTGTACAGTATTTCACCATATTATGGCAGCACACTCATCAGTTGTATTGCCATTGGACTGTTCATTTCTTTCTGTATCAAAATGCCAATGAAAGAATGTTACATGTACATTCTGTGTGTTTATTTTTATAGAAAAAAAAAAGTGGACTTCGCTGCTCACAAGTAATGGGATTAAGTTTTTAAATTAGACTTTATTTGAGAATAAAGAATTGGCATTATTCAGAGACACATTGACATAATTGTGATGTTATTAAATCCAGACTTAACATAAATTACTAATGGAAGTGATATCGGACTGTTTTTATAGCATTGGTTTAATAAAAGTATTCAAATATAACTGATGAGCATGCAGGATAATACTGTATTACCTAAATACATACGACTTGTAATCTATGCTGCTTTGGTTATAGACGTGAATTTACAGTCGAGGAAGAATTATTCCTTAAACTCGTAGAGGCAATATTAAGATACAGCAAAAAGCAAAAGTGACTGCTCAGGGATTCATGTGATGTGGAGGTCAGGGATAATAAAATTAAATGCACATACATATTAGTGTAAAAAATTAGAGTTGAATGCATACTGAAACTTAAGTCCTCAGTTGGTTCACACGGAAATCTGAATGCTTCCGAAATATAAGTAAAGGAGCCTTCCGTACGTCTGCCTGAAAACCGCTCCTGTTAAGAAATAGGCGATTTTCATCAAAATACAAGGAATAAAATATTATATGATATATTATCTGCGCACTTTTTAGCAATAGATTTACACCCTAGAGCTGAATCGGTCGATTTCGGTTATCTTCGAGATTCGTATTGGCAACCTTTGAAACACAAACTGAGAATCGCTTATCATTGCTGTGCGACATCTGGCGTACACTTTAAGTACTCATACTATTGTTATTTACACAGCAAAGCTAAACTATAGAATTCATGCTAGGAAGAAGTTTTGCATCGGGAAATGTTATATAGTATTATATATTGTGTGTGTGACACAATTGTTGGCATAAGATAATAAAGGTTTAGAAAATTCATATCAATTGATCATATTATTGATTCAATTCAGATTTCCATTCAGTTGGCAGTATTACCGGAACCGGCAGTGCTCCCTTCTTACTCCTCAACCGAGTACAAAAATCTATCACTAAAAAGTGCGCGTACAATACATATGGGCAACAGCAGATTTTTCAATACATATGGTAGTGGTGGAAGATAGCGAATATGACATTAATTATTTTTCACTCTTTTCTTAATACTAATTGAATAGGACAAAGATCTAGAACAACGTAGGACAGTAATTTGAATATAGGATAGTATGGTGAAAGCTTAAGATACTGGTGTGGAATATGAAACTATAAGGACTTGAGATTATGATATGAAAGGGGAGTTGTTTATTTGATTGGCACTGGTGGTGGTGGAATAATATTATTATTGATTAAATGTTTTGTTGAAAATTGGAATAATTAAGTAGTTTCTGCATGTAGATCAGCCAGTCTGTTTATATGGCTGAATAATTTGATTTACTGTGCCTAAACCAAAAAAAAAATTTAATATACTGGTTATATATCTTTGTGTCATAAATATCTGCAATGATGCTACAATTGCAGTGCACTTTGTGGAAGTCTGCAATGAGAGTCTTATCCATAAATCAACTTTTTTACTTAAGAGCAATTATTATTCACTCAATAAACAATGCATAAAAAGTGCACTATCTAAGAATAAGCAATGTGTAGCACATGTTGTCAACCACTCTTTGCATGATCTATCTTAATTGTGTTGTTTTTTTCCTCACACTCTGTCATACAGGAATTCTTTTGTATATATTGAGTCAGTTTGTTCTCAGAAACATGCTAATGAATTAAGCTTCAACCATTTACTGGTTTACCCCATACACAGTAATGTGTAATAGGAAAGATTGTGATCCCCTTTTGATGAAAAAATTATCAAATTATAAATTGGGAAAATTATAAAAAATAAAAAAAATTCTTGTTCTGATTAATTTGTGTACTGCTGTAGTTAGAGGTGGCTGGCTGACTGTTAGATCAAAATATTTTCATTCTTTCAGGATAGTATAATATATTTGACAAAGTATTCAGACTTGATGCTAATAAATGTAGCAGTTTCAAGGATTTCACATTGAAATTCTTAGGAACGTAAAAGATTATCCACATTACTGAATTTATTGTTCTTAAGGAGCTATGCTACTACCGCTATTAGTTTTAATCTGTGATGTAAATATTTTTGGGATTGTACAAACTTTGGGAGAAAGTCTTGTATCTTAGATGAATGGTCAGCGTTAAGGCCTTTTGATTCAGAGGGTCCAGATTTGATTCCTGGCTGAATTGAGGTTTCAGCACATCTGGTTAATTCCTCTAGATCAGGAACTGGATGTTTATGTTAACACATACCTGTTTATTTACACACTGTACACTAAACTACACTACCAACCACTACAGATACAAGCAATACATCTCTTCACAAAGAGTTGGCATTTTTTAAATTTATTTTTTGCTATTTGCTTTACGTCGCACCGACACAGATAGGTCTTATGGCGACAATGGGATAGGAAAAACCTAGGAATGGGAAGGAAGCGGCCATGGCCTTAATTAAGGTACAGCCCCAGCATTTACCTGGTGTGAAAATGGGAAACCACGGAAAACCATCTTCGGGGCTACCGATTACTGGATACTGGCCGCACTTAAGCGACTGCAGCTATCGAGCTCGGTGAGTTGGCATTAGGGAGAGTATCCAGCTGTAAAACCAGGCCAGGTTTACATATATTGCAATAGCAGAGAAAAAAGGAAAAGAAAAAAAAAACCACCACACAGGCACGGTTATGTTACATATGACATGATACCTTGATCAGAAATGAATCTCAAAATTGCATTTAAGTACAGTAATTAATTTGTATTTCATGTTTATTCCTGCATCTGAGTAATGTCACATTTTATTATTATTATTATTATTATTATTATTATTATTATTATTATTATTATTATTAACAGGAGGGTGTGATTTTGTCTCTTATTTAGTTGTGCACAATAGCCATTTAATTAAAATTAACTTCATGAAGTTCAAATATTAATTTAGTAATGTGGATCATAACAAATTTCATATTTATTTTTCTTTTAACTTAGACCTTAAATGTAGTTCTTGTTTCTTACATTTACTCATTACAGATCATTTGTATTGATTTCCTATTCTCTTTAATTTATATTTATGCATGTTTGATTTTTGTTTTTGTTCAATTTTAGAAGGTAGTGAGCATCATCCACGTCATAAGAAGGCAAAAACAAATCGTGATGGTAATGTGTTGTTTTTGTAGTGGTTTCACCATATTTGGGTGATGGAATTGTCTTAACAGCCTGGGCTTTAAAATGGCTTCAATAATTTTTACTCTTCATAAGGAGATAATTTTTTTAACCATTCATCTATTCAGTTATTGCTACTAATTGTTCATTGGCATTGGGTAATAACAATCCTCAATACATTCGTGTTCCTTTGAAAATGGAATTAATTTCCACAAATGCAAAATAACCCAAACTAATCTGAGATCATTTCAACCTCATTAAGATGCCTAACGGGAGGCAGATGCTCTCTTGCCCTGATATTGGTGAGTTTCAGAAATATCAGTTTGGTCCTGATTTTATCTTGTGTGTACCTTTCAGTAAGCTTTTGTTGATTCTTTAAGAAGAAATATACCTATCTCACAGTTATTTGGTGCTGTTGGTTCTGGGATTCTGCTTAAAAAATGTACTGGTGTATGTAGTTTTATGTATTTGTAATCAATCGTAAAGAAAGAATCAGCATTTCTTTAGTTGGTCTTTTGGACTTTGTCTCAGGGAAAGACAAAGTTTCCTGAAAATATAACAGTAATACCAGTAAGTATAGAAACAACTACTCATAGGAGTTCCATGTTGTCTTTGAATTTACTTAGATACTTACTATTTATGCAAATATTTATTTCAGTTTTTTAAAAATAATATTCTTCAGCAGTTTGCTTTAGAAATATTGTGTTTCATGACCTTTTGATCATAGATATCATAAATCGTGCACCCTCATGGACATCAACTCAAATGACCTGCACCAGCCTCTCCGAAGGCCACACACCATTATTGCCTTGTTTGCCTGATATCACCCACCCTTACTCGTGTGCAGATTTAAAGATTTCCTCTTGTGAACCTGTTTCTTTAGAGTGTGTCGCTACTATTTTTAATGTGACCCCCTCTTGTCTCTAGCTGTATAATATCCAAGGACTTTACCATGCCTCATCACCGTGGACTACTGGAATACTTGTAGTTTAGGGGGGGAAAAAGTGATGATTTATTTCTATACTGAAACTAATAATTGGTCCACGATTGATGATGATATCAGAATGGCGATAAAGATGTACACTATCTAATCAACGTATCCAGACACCCCTCTGTACATCTGAACTAGTCTACATATTAATGCAATCACCGCTGCTGTGGAAGGTGGCTGAGGGCTCAACATGTTTTTAGTCAAAGTCAAAGATACCCGTCTCCCTTAATCTCGAAAACCATAGATTAGGGTGAGGTTATTATTTATTGGAACCGTTTCATAATTTGTGATACATGCAGTATAAAAAAATTTGAAGGAGTAACTTGAGATAAGTATTGAGAATTGTGTTAATAACTAGTACATTCGATGATTATTAATATAAAACAGATGGTTAGAGATTGAACAGAGAAAGAATAAGGTAAACTAAATGTTGCAGTTACGTTGATAGATGGCATTTTGAAAAGTATTCGGCAATACGGCAGACTAATAGAACTACTGCAACAAGGTAGTTCCATACTATATCTTAAGCCTATGCACCTAATGGCTCTAGACTTCAAGGGAGTTATATTGTCTAGGATACCTTAGGTACTATTCAGTTCCTGGCTGACATGTATCACATCCTTTCCTTCCCTCAGTTTCCTGCTCCACATTCTCCTAATAATGTTAAATAATTTTGCGATTCTCCCCGGGTGCATCCATTCTCAGTTCAATAACTTTACAATTGTATACAACCGATTTTCGTTCTCAATTTTCTTTACATCCTCCTCATCTATAAATTTCTCTCGTATTTGCTTTGTCATTGAACATTTATCAGGTGTGCCCATCCCATTTCTTCAGAACACAATAAACATTTATTTTCATCTCTCTTTTGTCAGTATGCTTTATTTTTATGTATCCCCATTAACCACCATATTATACCCCTCATTCCCTTTTTTGTTATAATCTCTACATTTATCCTCATTCTCCCACTTACATTACAAAATTCTTCTAATGTCCTCTTACTTCTACATTGTGCATCAATACATTGCTTTTCAATATCCTTAATTCTTAGAACTATTTTTTTTTTTTTTTTTTTTTTTTTTTACATATTCTCAACTTCTCTGTACAGTGTCTTTTCCAGTAATATCCCATTCCTATCGTTTCCAAAATGTCCCATACTCCATCCACCCAGTATCCTTGGTTCTGATGTTTCATTTGATGTTGATAAACTATCTGTAATACTTCGCCCCCTTCTCGCAGCTTCATTCTCAGGCAATACCTTATTATCCTTTTAATAATATCCACTTGCAGACTTATATCTTTGCACATCATTCTCACTCCACAGTTAGCTGTACAACTGGGTAGACCCATAATTATCATACCAAATCTACTCATAATTGTATCAAGTGAATCAACCCTCCCTTCAACTCCCCAACTTTCCGCTCCGTACAACACTCTAGATTTAACCACTGCATTAAAAACATTTTTATACACTCTGTAGTCTGTGTTAGGCATTTCTTCTCCAGTATGTTAATGGCTGACAGTGCACTCATACCTTTTAGTTTCGATCTTTTTATTTGCTCTGTCTATTTCCCATTTCCACTTAATATCAAACCCAAGTATTCCACTTTCTTGACAACTTCTAACCTCGTCTCGCCCATCCACCATTTTTCATTCTTTGACAATTTATATCCTTTTTTGCACACCATTACCTTGGTTTTCTGAGCATTAATTTTTAAATTCCACTCTTTACAGTAATTTACCGCTACATTTATACTACCCTGCATACTACTGGGTGTCAAAGTGAGCAGAAGGATGTCATCAGCAAAAATGAGACCCGGAATATCCTGGTTCTCAAGACTTGGGTAAACTCCTGCCTCAAAACCTTTCAATTGGAAGATATCATTTATAAACAGTAGGAACAGTGCTGGTGACAACTTGCAACCCTGTTTCAGCCCTACTTTAGAGAATATTTCCCCAAATACTGCTCCCTCCTTAGTTTTAATTGAGCACTTCACTTCTAAATATACGTTTTCAACTGCTCTTGTCATCTTCTGAGACACCCCGATCCTTTTCATCTTGGCCATGACCGTCCCTCTGCTCACAGAATCAAATGCTTTCTCCAAGTCAATAGCAGTAATGTACAGTTTTCCACCTTTCTTTTTTATATACTTATCCATTATTGTTTTCACTACAAAAATATTATCTGTTGTCCTCATCCTTTCTCTAAAGCCTGACTGAAATCTCTCCAGAATCGATCCCCCTCTGCCCACTTCATTAACCTTTTTGCTAACACACCTGTATATATTTTACTTAATGTATCCAGCAACGTTATACCCCTGTAATTATTTGGGTTAGATTTATCTCCTTTCTTCTTGTAGATTGGGCAGATCACTCCCTCTTGCCAAGATTTCAGAAACTCCCCTCCTTCAAATATTCTTTTAAATAGTTTCACCATACTTTCTAGAATATCCTTATTCTGTGCCACCTGCTTCGAAAATTTGTTAGTGATGCCCGAAATCACTCCTGATTTGCCTTTCTTGGCTTTCCCTAAGACCTCTCTTATTTCTTCTACCGATATTTCCTTGTCTAGTGCAGGCACAGTACACTCCAGTCCTACTGATATTCTGTTTTCATTTATTCTCGGTCTCCACCTATCTTCAACCTCTAATAGTTTCTTATAGTGCTCCACCCAGATAGCCTGACTTATTTCAGTCTGCCGCGGAAGCTTCCGCATTCCGCAATTGTACTCCATACTTACCTATTATCATTCTGTTTTGCATTGCTATTTAATGCAACAACTCTCAGCTCCTACCATTCGGACTTGGTTGTATACAGTAATTCTCTATATCCTCTTCTCAAGTTAAAAAATTCCATCCTATGGTTTTCTCCCCCATGCTTCCTATATGCCTTCAATGCTTTCAGTACTTTTTATGCATGCATTCATCATTGTACCAACATTTTCCTATTAGGTTCTGCCCTTCTTTTATCCTCATCTTCTCCCCTGCCATCTTTATAGTGTTTTCTATTATTTTAACTGCTGTACTCGTTTGGTTAATCTCGATCATTGAGTCTATTCCAGCTTTCACTATCTGGCCTATTTCTTCCTCATAATAATCCATAAACTCCTTCTTTAGCTCCTCCCTCTACCTGTATTTAGTAACCACCGTTTCTTTGAATTTTATCGTATTGCTTGTTATAGCCCGACCCTCTCTATCTTTTACTCTGACAATAATTGGTAGATGATGTGACTCACCCCATTCCTTAACCTTCATGCATTTAATCACAGGCAACACATTCCTAGAGCTTAGCGCCAAGTCTATGCTACTACCCCCTGTTTCCGTTATGTATGTCAGGTTCCCTAAAACGTCGCCATACCACCATCCATTCAAACTATATAGTTCTACCATACCACATAGTTCTAGCAACTTTTCTCCATTTTTATTACAACCCTTATCCTGGCTCACTCTCTTTTGTACATAAACTTCTTCTGCCTCTTAGTCGTACACCGGCTTTGATCTGCAACCCTCGCATTGAAGTCCCCCATTATTAGAATGCCTGCATCCTCAAAAAGTTTTTAATTCTATTAATTTCCAATGCCAACTCATCAAAGAAATCCCTTTTTGCAAATCGCGAGGCTTCAGGAGGGTTGTAGACAAAACCAATACAAACATTTTTTAGTGCTAGAAGGTATTTGCAGAAAGGGACTTTGAATGTGGAGTAGTTGTTGGTGGCCACATCAGTAAGCAGTCAGTCAGGGGGAATTTCTGCCCTTCTGAAGTCTTGAAAGTCGACTGTTGAGGATGTGATTGTGAATTGGAAAAGGTAAGACACATTCACAACAAAACTGTGGCTGGGTTGGTCACATGTCTTGATTGGCAGGGACCGGCAAGCATTAAAAAAGGTGGTACGGGACAATTGCACAACATCGTGTGGTATTGTTGCACAGTGAATTCTGCTGTGTGACTAATTGTGCAACTAGCACCATGACTGTGTGCTGGGAGATACCAGGACTGGAATTCAAGGCTCAAGCACTATGTTAGCATCACTATGCTAGCTGAAAATATAAATGCAACTTCACTATATTACCATATCAAGTCCCGTGAAGCAAAGAGAAGTGAAGTTAAACAAAGTGTTCACAAAAACTGTTCGTACACTAAATCCATGCATAATGCACATTGAAGAATGAAGAAAGAACAATGAATCAATGTAGAGTAAATTCTGTAGAATCAGTGAACAATCAGTGAATGACAAATGACATATAGAGCCTTGCAAAGAATGAACCAAGCAATGAACACTGTCACACTCTCACTCAAGTTGATCAAATCTCTCTCTATGTGGCGATAGCATTGCCAGAAGTCGACTGGCAGTGACGCTCTCCCTGAAATATCTTCTAATGTCTACCAATCAACAAAACCTTGTTCAGAACCTATTCTCCCTGCCCGTATTGGCTATCAGGCAGCCAAGTGGTATCATGTGTACATTCTACATTGATACATCACAATCTCTAGCTTGCATGTCCCGACTGCACCCCAGGTTTTCAAGCTACTTGATGCAACACTTTCAACTGACTTCCAACTGTCTTTCCCAATATAGCCACTGTTTCCCATGTTACACAATCTTGAGCAATCTTCACCACTATACCATATGTACAGATACTCACCCAAAATTACGAGTTATACAAGATATAGTTATATACATGTTCCGTATTCCCTAACTGTAAATCCTTCTTATGATACTACACTTTTACATCTTAAAAAAAATCACGTGATTTTCACTACTTTAGAAAATTAATTTACAAAAATTTCCTATCTTAACAAATCCAGGGTTTGAACTTGTGTATGGCTATATGGTTTAAAATTATTATTAACCGCATATATAAAAAGAAAAGAAAATACAATAAACAATACCTTCCCTAATCTGTGGTTTCTGAGATGCGAGATGGGTATTATCTCATCTTATTAACATCACAAGGAAAGGAGGAAAATCCTCTGAAAAATGAGGTATCAGCAAAAGAAAAGAAAGGTAAGGGCCATAAGGTCATGAACATGCGACTCCCTAGGCTTTGCAAACCTAATTGCATTTGGGTCGGAAAAAACAAGAGTTCACTAAAGGAATGATGAAAGTGAGGAGCTTGACACAAGTAAGTGAAAGCAATGCCAGGTTCAGCTACGGGGACCGCGGTTGCCAACCCACACTCCCAAGTTGAGAGCCCCACGTCCCTCTTCTAGTCACCTTTTATGACAGGCAGAGGATGCTGTGGATGTATTCTACTACCCCCACCCATAGGGTTTGGTGGGGTGAGTCTGCAGACTGTTTTCAAGAAGGAACTTGGTCCTCTCATTATACTACAGAACACTTTAGAGGTGGAAGGATACAAAGTAACGAAGTTTTAACCGGCTGTTTGTTGTATACAGCAGATGAGCAGTTTGGAGATGACAACTGCATGTTTCAGTATGATAATGTTCCCTGCCATAAAACAGGTCTGTTTGCAAGTGGTTCCAGAGATGGGATAGCCAACCCTGAAACCTAACCTCAATTCTGTCAAACACCTCTGGGATGAAATAAAATGGCAACTTCGTTCCAGATCCCAATGGCCCATATCACTAACTATAGTTGGGCCCATGAGAGTTGGAGTCTGACATTTGAGTGGTGAAAGCAGTAACTACGAAATACTCTTGTGTTGTCATACAGTAGATACCTCCGTCTGCAGCATATCACCCTTTCATACAGGCCAGATATTTAATAAACTATGTAGGCCTAATGCAATTCAATAAACTTTGACCCGTTCCTAAGTTGTGCTAATGATTCCATCATTTATGATAGAACATATCATTGCCGATAAATATGAAATTTCATAATCACTAAACTGACAATAACCTCAAAAAATGCACATGTTAAGTAGAGAATAGAACTGTACAACTAGCCACTGATTAACTTACAAAAAGACTAACAATGAAAATAATATTCAGAAAACAATCTCATAAATAATTACATAAACCAGCAATGACTAACACAGTACTACTCCAAATAATATCACAAAAACGACTGAGAGCAAGCTAACCCACGTG
Organism: Anabrus simplex; assembly: GCF_040414725.1. NCBI lineage: Eukaryota > Metazoa > Arthropoda > Insecta > Orthoptera > Tettigoniidae > Anabrus > Anabrus simplex. The sequence goes on along the minus strand of NC_090268.1, from coordinate 72,559,570 downwards.
GTGATAGCTTCCTTGAATGTGGCATCTCTGTTATTGTTGACATAGCAACAGACCATTTTTGAGCAGCGTTAGTCAACCTTTCCTCGCCGGTGTTGCTAAACGTCAGACTCCAACTCTCGTGGGCCCAACTGTACACTCGCTACAGTTTTGTTGGAAGAATGGTTTGGCATTTCCCCACAGACATTTGGAAACCTGGCCAACTGTTTTGGCTAGGTGGCTGGATACTTCTGAGGAGTGTAAACGGTGTCCATGCTATGACCACTTGTTTCTTGCTGGTTCAGAGTTCTTTTTCCCAAAGTTTGCAGATTACAAGATGCTATAATAAGTGAGAAAAACAGAAATAGATTATCTGGTTGTGACCGAAAGACACTGCAGTGTCAAGTTTTGGTGCTGTGTTCTAAAATTATTGTGGTAACTGAAGGAGTTCCTAGCTTTTAACTATTTTGGAACAAAGAGATGTGTGATTGCTTTTTGTTTGTGATGTTAGTGTCCGTTTTGATATTGTCTTGTGTAAATACCTAGATTTCTTGTGCTAGTTAATAATCTGCCTTTGTATCCATGTCATTCCCTAACAGTCTCTTGCTTTCAGTGACTAATTGTTGTATGCTTTGTATAATTCTAATATAACCTTAATTTTTCTTTCAGCATGGTTTCCTTTAATACTTTAAACCTGTTATTGCAATTAGTTATTTGTAAATAAATTCCTTTGTGTTCTGGGAGTACTACAGGAGCATGATTATGAAAAACTGTTAAGTTGCATCTCTGTTAATAGACCAGTTTTTGTTAACCTTACTTACAGTACGGTGAAAAAAATTAACGGGTGTAATTATTCTATTGGTTGGAGAAAGTTAAATGAAAACAAAACGTGCCTATGCATGATGGGTAAATTTTCATATATCAAGAATAGAAACATTATTAGGGAGATGTTCTTGTTTTTGGTTAGTAAACTGTTGTTAGTGAACTGAATATCCTAACAATTTATTCTTCGCGATTTACTGTGCTGGAAGGGATTGGACACACCTATCCCGTCTACATTTTAACCAGTGTAAATTTCATGTGCCTAGTCCCTGGTATGAAATTGCTCTAAAGCTAGAGAGATACCACATCTCAGTTCAAGTAGGAAATCATTTTATGGAAGCTTTAAAATAATGAATTTTGTTAATTTTGTCATAATACTTCAGTTATAATTTATGAATCAAGACTTACACAGACTCACACTTTCATATAGACAGTGTTCATAATGATAATTTTTTAAATAAAGATCGTAGAGCCTAAATGTCTAGTGGCTCAAGTACACCAGCCTAATGTCAGGATAACATTTTTTGGTGCTTTGGCATCTCTGAAAATCTCTGAAGTAGTTAGTGGTACGTAAAACAAATAACATTATTATTAAACATATAGAATCAACTTATAAAAGTGAAAATATGCACTTGATGGAAATGTTGTTGCCTTTGGCACCTTTATTGCGAGAGAGTCGGTGTTGTAGAAGTCAGTTTTGGTGTATAGGTACTTGGATGTATGAATGGATGAATTTTTTGAAACTTGAAAGAAATACTGTTATCAAATTATTTCCATGAAGTTATGAAAAAAAAATCACAGATTTATGATGAGCATTTTCTGTTATGTTGATAATCCCATTGTCACTCACCTCTTATCATAAAAAAAATTAAATAGTCTGACTTGGAGATATTTCCAAAAGCCAGGCTGAGTAGCTCACACCGTAGAGTGCTGGCTTTCTGAGCCCAAATTAGCAGGTTCAGTCCTGGCTCAGTCCAATGGTATTTGAAGGTGCTCGAATACGTCAGCCTTGTATCGGTAGATTTACTGGCACATTAAAAAACCCCTGTGGGACACAATTTCAGCACCCCAGCATCTCTGAGAACCATCAAAGTAGTTAGTGGGACATTAAAAAAAAAAAACAATAAAATTTAAATATTTCCAAAATCTAAGTTAAAAATTCGTTGATGAAAACAGTATAGTGTCTATTTCTTTACAGTATTATCATAGTTTAAGATTATATTGACGAGCAATTGAGTTAGGGATGGCTGCTACTTTGGCCAAATGACACTATGGTTGGCCCAGAAAATGTAATAGTATGGTGTAGCATGTGACAGCGATGTTGTCAGACCTCGTACTGGCCTTGTTAATAAAAGTTGACCACAGGATGAGCAAGACATGAGATATCTGCACATTTGATTATGACCAGATTATCGGTGCCAGGCGTGTGGGTCATTCCATCTCTGAAGTCTTGCAGGCACTGGGCCTTTCAATGGGCAACTGTGTCAAGAATGTCCCACGAGTACATGGATTCAGGGACCACCACCACCACCACCGTAACTGCTCTATGTTGATGGTAAGAGTTGGTAGATGAGCCTATAGTGCAGTAAATCATTGGCAGGTTAAATGCTGGACAACAACAAAATGTGAGGAGCTATGCCATCCAGAACCATCTCCATGCAATTGGGTGCAGGAGTCATCATCCCACCTGGGTACCTCTGCTCACCTCATCACACAATGATTGACATGGGCAAAGGAACACCACCTTTGGACTTTCGAAGTATAGAAAAAGTTTGCTTGGTCAGATGTGTCAAGGTACTAGTTGGTACACAATGATGGCAGGGTACAAGTACATCTCGCTGCGCATGGGGCAATGAATCCCTCTTGCCAGTAGATTACAGCTCAGCCGGTGGTAGTAGCTTGTTCATGTGGGAGGAAATGAGACCTCTGATATATCTGCCAATGTCCCTCACCAATGAACATTACAGGAACCTGCTCTCTGATCATGTCCACCCATTTGTTTGCATCCGGCACTCTGGAGGAAACCTTTTCTTGTAGCCTGAAAATGCACCGGCCCATCACTCCTGAACTGTGGTCAATTGGTTCAATGAACAACACAAACATGACGATTCTTGCCTAGTGGTGAAGGTCATCGGACTTTTGTCCTATTGCGCTCACCTGGTATGCTTATTTTCTTAATGTCAAGTTTTATTGACCACCTAATCAATACAATATTTTTTTTTACTAGGACTAGTTTTGGCCGATGTAAACGGCCATCTTCAGCTATTTATAGCAAGACAGTTTAAGGAAGGACATAGTATCATTAAAATTGAATGTCTTAATACAAATGTCAAATAGGACTAAAAAGCTCTGATCACAAATATGGTAACAAAGACACATATGTACAAAATTAAAATATTCATTATGGTCCATGTACAAGGATTTGTTTGTCTTGATGAACATTTGTTAATTAAAATAATGGCATTAATCTATCATTGTCTGTAGATGCTCATAAAAAAGAGTAAGTTGTAAAAATGCATATAAGAAGGGGAGGACGTTAGAATACATTCCTCTTGAACACCAAAACTGCTGTGTTAAAATTATCAGTGTTGAACTTGAATAATGAGTTTCCACTAAATGGTCTACTGAAAACACACAAAAATATCATGTATGCTGTATATGTGATTGAAGTATTTGGGTCAATCTTCTTAAAAAAAAAAAAAAAAAAAAAAAAAAAAAATTATAATATTAGACAGGGATATCCTGAACACTAACAGCTGCACAAGGTGTAAGATTGGAACCTCGAAGGATATACCCCATATCTCCCTTGACTTGACTTGACTTGACTTGACTTAATTTCTTAAACATCAAGATTCCCTGTACAGTATACAGAATATTTTTGTGTGTTTTCAGTGGATTATATAGTGGAAACTCATTATTCAAGCTCAACACTGTGATAGTTTTAACACAGCAGTTTTGGTGTACACGAGGAATGTATTATAGTATCCTCCACTTCTTATATGCATTTTCACAACTTGTGAGCATCTACACACAATGATAGATTGTCCTTTTTTTTTTTTTTTTTTTTTAATTAACAATGTTGATCAAGATAAAAATCCTTGTGTATGGACTAAACTGAATATTTTAATTGTGTACATACTGTATGTGTTTTTGTAATCATAGCTTTTTAATATTCAGTCCTATTTTACATTTGTATTAAGACATTCAATTTTAATAACACTATGTCCTTTCTTAAACTGTCTTGCTATGAATAGCTGAAGATGACAGTTTTCATAGGCTGAAACTAGTCCTAGTAAAAAGGTATTGTATTGATTATGTGGTCAATAAATCTTTCATTAAGAAAATAAGTCATATCCATCAATATGGGCCTAATAATGAAATTCATTGCTTATACACCTGGTATGCTATAGAGAGGGATCTGTGCACACTGGACCCTGCCCCAACCAATCTCTATGCATTATGGGAGGTTGTGTGATGATTGTGGATCACTATGTCTCTCTAATGCCTTTGATATCTAGTGGAGTCAATGTCGTGCCACGTCGCTGCCATCATCAGAGCAAAAGGGGCTCTACCCGCCACTAGCCTGGTATCTGTAATTCATTTGCTCATCAGTATATATGTCTTGTGGGAATGAATAGAAATTTCCCTCTTAATGTCAAATTCATTCCGTATAGTATAAAGAACATAGTTGCATACCGAGATGTAGGATTATTAAAAGCAAAATCTACCTTCAGTTCGAGAAGCAGTGCTTGAGTAATTTGCTATGAAAGGAAAGAATCTTAAAACTTGATTCTGCTTATCTTTGTACCGGGTGATCCACCCACCCCTTGTGATACAGTTTTATGCAACTCTGCGTTTACTACAATATTCTGAAATAAATCAGTCCTTTTCCCTAAACCGGGGTGATATAACAAGATATGTGGCATTGTATAGGCTGGGAACTGCCTGTGGCATGTTAAGCCTCTCATTAGCTCACTTGGCAGGGGTGCAGCTGGAGATATGATGAAGGACAGTGGTCAAGGGTACGGAGGTTTGAATACCACACAAGTCAATTTTCTTTTTTATTGCCAGTTGACTGGGATGTGGCAAGGTTGCATTTCTACAGACTCAGTTGTTTATTTGCCCCTGAAAATGGCCATTGGTACCATGGCATAGGGTATGGAGATGGGTTGGACGAGGATGAAGAGATGGTGGTCTGTGACTAGGACACAGGCAACCAGTTAGCTTTGTTGTGTGTGTTCCAAGCTTTGTAGGACACAGTAGGGCAATGTGTGCCCCATTGCAATGATAACAACATGCGATGACAGGTAGGCATGTAGCTCCGTGAACTCCTCAACATCAAGCCAAGTCACGACACTTATTCACTGCCTTGTGAATGAGTATGTGGATATGTTACTCATCTATAGAGAAGCTAGACAGAATACATTCCAAGCACAATGCCTGTATCAAGAACATTATCCGGATAGACGACAACTGACAGACGGGGTATTTCGGAGTGTGGAAAGACTTTTGCAGGCTACTACATCCCTCGGAAGGACATGGCCTGTTCGAGATCATCCCATGACGTCTGCTCGCAATGAAGAGGCTGTATTGAACGCTGTATGGGATAACTCTCACTCTAGCACATTGACCATTGCACAGGAGACAAACATCAGCCAGGCATCTGTTATGCAAATATTGCGTATCCAGTGGTTTCACCTGTAGCATCTGCACTTACACCAGGAGTTTCATGGTCATGATTTTGAAACTCGGGTGGTGTTCTGTCAATGGACACTACATATGGACACTGATCCTGTCTTTTTAGCGACCATCTTATTTATGGACAAAACATTATTCCGCTACAATGGAACCATTAATCGCCATAATATATACTACTGGATGGGGATAATCCCTATTGAGTATGACAGACAGCTTTTTAGGTACAGTGAGGTCTGAACATATGGGGTGGCATAGTGGGTGATCACCTTATTGGTCCCCATTTCCTTTTTTTTTCCCCTACTACCACTGTTATGGGAACATGTGCCTCTCCTTGACCACTGCAGAATGTGGTTTCAACATGACGGAGCTCCACTGCGCTTGGCACTGGTAGTCTGGAACCATCTCCATGCGATGTATCCTGATAAATGGATAGGAAGGGGAGGACCTGTTTCTGGCTCGGAGGGAGGAGGAGGAGGAGGAGGATCTAGTTCTACTAGGCTATATCTATGTTCTGGTTGACTTCAACTCTTGCTCAAGGGAAGATTTGTATACCGTATAGAATGCAGCACTAAATGCTTGATGTCTAACCTGGGATGCATGATCCTATAGATTTCACCTAATGATGTGTACGACAATTAGTTCAGCATGTATCAATGCAGAAAACAATAATGCAAGTTTAATGGAAATACAATTTAGGGACACATTTTTCTCCTTTTGACCCAAAGAAGAAGTTATTAATCATGTTACCTGATCTATATAAGCATGATTTTCATAAATGAATAGTCTAGATATTGTTTTTTAGATTACTACATTTCCTGTACTGCTCCCAGATCACACTTGATTGAAAGTTTGTAAATATTATACCTAATATTAAACATTCACAGGTTTTTGTGGGAATATGCAGAATCATAGAAAACAAAAAAAATAAATGTCTGCAATATTCCTACTCAGACTCTGAACTATAAATAAAATCATTTCTTTGTAAATAAAATGGCTGCTGAAATGTTTGTTTGTGTTAGTGTTTGCAACTAACTAATGCTTTAAATGTAAATAGCTCTTAAGAATAATTTTCTGATTTTGTTACTTAAAATTTAAATTTGACATAATTTCTTAATAATAATGACTATGAATTTACTAAATCAAAACTAATTGGAGAAATGGGTGTTTCTGTGACTCAAGGTAAATATTTAAAGAAGAGATATTCAAAAAGCCAATTAATAGTATTGCAAGTTCCAGTTCTCTAGATGGCTCACTGATATATGTTAGAGCCTGTTGACTTTTTCAGTGTATGTCAAATGAGGAAACTGAGAAAGGGATAGATATATTCACAAAGGATAAACAATGGCAGGCTAGTGTCGACAGACTAGAAAAGAAAGGAGAAACAAGGACAATCACAAAAGCACAAAAAGGAGATGGATAATTTATCACATGATTTCTTAATGAAGGTTATTTTATTAAATTATAACTAAGGAGTTTGAGAAGAGCCAGGACTGATGAGAAGAGTCAAACTAGATTTTTTTTTCTCATGCCAAACAAGATAGTTTATCAGCAGGAATGGGCATCTTCAGTCACTGAAGAGGCTGTTCTTGAGAATACTTCATACTTTTGGGAAATGCACAATAAGGAGAAAGCAAGAAAAAAAGAAGTACAGAAAAGAAAAAGGAAATTGTACAGTTAGTAGAAGACAAGGATCATAGTACAAACCATTCTTTTCTATTTACTCTGCTCTCTCTTTATCTCATGCTCCTTATGTCAGGTATGGAGATCTTTCAAGAATTGCCTCCTTTTTAAGCATGCCTGCTGAAGAACCTGGAAAGTAAAAGCTAGCTTCTTACAGACTCATAAAAATATCAGAATGGGCTGGGACTGCTGGGACTGATGTGGAAAGATAGCAGTATGTGATATAGAGTGGGATCTTTGGTATTTTTGTGGATGTTCTTATCTCTCCTTTCTTTTGATCTTTCTACCGACATGAGCCTGTCTTTTTTTCTTCTTGTTTTTTTTTATTATAATAATATGTGTATGTTCCTGTCCCTTACCTTGTTTCCTACCTTGACGTCTATTTCTTCCTATGTCTTTTTTTCGGGCTGAGTGGCTCAGATGGTTGAGATGCTAGCCTTCTGATCCCAACTTGGAAGGTTCAATCCTGGCTCAGTCTGGTGGTATTTGAAGGGGCTCAGCCCCATGTCGGTAGATTTACTAGCATGTAAAAGAACTCCTTGGGGCTAAGCTCCGGCACCTCCACATCTCTGAAAACGGCAAAAGTAGAAAGTAGTTAGTGGAACATAAAGCCAATATTATTATTATTATTATTATTATTATTATTATTATTATTATTATTATTATTATTATTATTATTATTATTATCATCTTCCTATGTCTGTTCCATTCTTTTTATGAGTACTTAATAATGATGGAACAGCTGTGTTTGGAATACCGTGAAGAACCCGACAAGACTGCTTTGAGTCATAAGAGTTTCCACTTTTAAAAAAAATATTTGTTTTCTATTTATAAGAAGCATCACAGTTCAAAACTGAGTTTGTGATGAATGTTCTAAACAGAGTGAATAAAACTACAGGAGAAACAATTTAAAAATCACTATTCCATATACCGTACTAAACTGTACATATTACATTGATATCAGATGCAGAGAACAAAAAATAAAATTAACACCCTTCTTAAAACTAACAAATGGGGAATGTCCAGTTTGGCCCTTGTGCACTTACAAGTTGGAAACCCCTGATATACAGAGTTTTCAAGAAATTCTGTTGGGCAGCTGTCTTCCCGTGATGTAGTGATCGACGGATGGGTGGACAGACTCATCTGAACCTATTTACTACTTTTATATACCGTACCTAATACAAGATAAAACTAAGTATGAAACAAATAAAATTATAGTTTGATTTATATATTAGGCTGTAAGGAAAAGAAAGCATTGTATTTACAGTACATATTGAGTTGTCTGCTGGCCCCATACATTTGAGTACAGTCCTAGCTAGTATGGTGACAAGGAAGGTAAATTGAAGGGATCAGAATTTGTCATAAGTGTATCATATCAATATAAGGATTTGGAAACCTAAAAATGTCTACATCATGGTCTTAATATTAGACGTATTTTGAGGGAATAAGCCTCTAGTTTGTTTGCCTCTTTCTTTCTTTCTTTCTTTCTTTCTCTTCCTTATATCCTTCTTATTTTTTATAAGTAGGGGAGTCACAGTTTCACCTTTCTCTTAACTTCAATTAAGTAATTACCCTCAGTAAACTGACAACAATAACATTTCATTAAAGTCTATATTAATTTTGAGAACTAATCATAGCTATAGTTCTGTTATATTTACTCTTTTGTTATTTTGCTCCAATGCATTTTGAATTTAATTTCAGCTATTCGGTCTGGTGATTATTACATGTTTGATGAATTTGATGATGATTTATTGGAACTGGAGAGAGACAAAGATGAGGACACAGATGATGACTCAGATGAGCCAAGGACAGATGGTCCAAGGAGAATGACACTCAGTAAGGTAATGGCTTTGTATCTATTACAAAAAATTCTAAAACCATGTCACCTGAAATGCATTTGGTGCTGAAATTTTGTTGAGTGAAGTATATCTTATTGTCGTAATATACAGCTACGTATTCATGTATTTTTCACATTACATTATCAAATATAAAATTGTATCTATTCTTACTTCTTTTAGATGAACTTAAAATTTTCCATTACTTTGACTGCAATTATACAAGCTCTTATGTATGAAATCAGAATGATGTTTGTCACTGCCTTAAATCAATTAAAATAATTTAAATTGCTTATCAGATGGTTTATTTACTTAATTTATTTATTAAATTTATTAAGAAAATACATTCTTATTCCTTCATTCAGATGTTTCTACTTACAAAGCATAAAAATAGTCAGAAAAATAGATTAATAAAGGTCAATCGACTATAAATAAATATAAAAGAAATAATACAGATTCCATACATTTTTGAGGATATCTGACAACTAACAAAGTGTATTGATACAAAATGTGGTTCGTTGATGTAGTAATAGTTGGAATGTAGGTTCATTTGATGTAATTACCTTTAACTGCAATGATGACTTCATTGTAGAACTGAAACATTGACATGCATGAGTCACATGGTCCTAATTGATGTTGGATATTACTCAGGCAATGGTGGCTTTTACGAAATCAGTTGTATTGCAGAAATGTTGATTGGTCTCCCGTTTAAAAACACCTCACTTAACATAATCTAAGGGATTAAGGTCTGGCAATTTAGGCAGCAACATATTCGCTTTGATATGGTCATGTAGATTTGCTGCCATCCAATTTTGTGTTGTCACAGCTTTATGCACAGGTGCAGAATCCTGCTGACACATACAGCCCTCTGTTGCATATGCTGTCTATCTAGGGCTTCACAGCTGTCTTCAGTACCTCAGTGTAGCCAGCCAGCATTATTTGTCTGAAGCCCTGTGGAAAGAAATGGGATGGTATGACATGTTCTTTACTACTTACTATCCCTGAAACATAAAGGGCAACTTATTGTGCATAATATGAAGATCATAAAAAGGATCTGCATATAATCACTTGTCATTTCTCCTGTTCATCTTTTGATCTTAGTAGAAATATTTTTCTTTGGAAGAATCCATAGCAGGTTAGATTCTTCCATACATTTTTACTTGGTTCAGTTGTCACTTTCGCATAGCTGTCGTTCTTGCATTTGTGCCATTATGAACGGTCCTTTCCATTCCTCCTCTTACTTACATCAAATGTCCTTGTGGCTGTATATATTAGTAGTGGCAGTTTCATAAAACAAGGGACTTGTATCTTCATAAAGGATTTGAAACGTGAATTTAGACTTCAGAAAATAATTACGAAGTAACTAGAATTAGTGCCTATTTCTCGAATGAGGGGTTTGATATCTTTGACTGAAGTTGGATGGCACTATTGTTGGCTCATAGATTTATCCTTGTGAATAGCTGGTTGCTGGTCTTCATGAACTATCCAGGTATATGTGACTGTGCATGAATCCGATGAACCACAACATAAGATGAGATTGATTCTTCATGTTACTTTATAAGGACAGGGATGCTAATTTTGATTATAAAATATTATTAATGATACAAACAATGGATTTATCTATCTCTGTATGCTGGATACTATTTTCTTATGCCATATTATTAAAAAGATAAAGAAAATATACAGATTTATATGCAATATGAAATATCAGTCGGTCTGTTATTTTTAATACATCTGTCTTTGAATCAGATTGTAAATGCTATTATTGCAGTTTTACATCGATTACAGTTTGGTCATTTATTTTGAAAGCACCAAAATTTCACATTTGTGTTTCTGAACCAGTAGAGATTGTTCTGATTACTTTGTTCAGGTCATTTCATTTTTTACTTGCTCTATAAGTGTACATAATCCTTCATGGTCATACAAAGCAAGAGTTCTCTTCATCATTTCACTTTTCCCTCTGTAGCAAAATGGACCGGAAATGGGATATTTGTGTAATACGGTATCAAGTGATTTCTTAGCTGACTGTGAGCCAAGAAAGTATCCTCATGCTCAATTAGTGAACTCCTGTATGGAGATGACATTGTTGTTTTACTTTTTTCCTTGTTAGATACAGGGATAAGATATTGTAATCCATTTTAAAATCAATTCACTGTTCTCTGGTCTTGTGCATTTTGCATATCAAAGGGGTTAGTTTAGTCATGGCTGCTGAGTATACCACAATTAAAAATGTCTTGCTCTTATCAGGTCTCTTGGTGTCTGTAAGATTCTGCCTCAAAATTGGAACCTGCATCAACAGTATCTTATTCTTCCAATAGTACATCATATAGTTCTTTCCTCTAATACTATTGCATGTGTATTCTAGTCATCTCTCTGCCTTGCCTTCTTTCTCAGGAAATGGTTTTCCATCTGAGATAATATTCATATACTTACTTTACTTGTATTTTCTTAAAACGTTTCTTTGATTACTGCATCATCTGCCTTTCTTTTAATCTCTGCCTTTCCTTTGATCACACAATCCTCATCATCTTCACACTTTTCTTTCAGCCATTCCTCTTTAGCTGTCTTGCATTCTGCATCTTCCTCATGCTATGGTTGCCCACATTCTTATTAGTGTTGTCAATTTTGTTATTCTTGTATCTCTTTATTACTCCAGTCTATAATCTTCTGGGTTAACCATTGGTTTCTATTAGTACTATTCCTCTTATCTGTTTATCTGCAGTTCTACTTATCTTGTCCCATACGACTGTTCACTCTTCACCCCCTGTGGGTGGGGGACGCAGATGAAGAATACACCCAAGGTATCCCCTGCCTGTCGTAAGAGGCGACTAAAAGGGGCGATCAAGGAATGATTGTCTTAGAACCATGAAACTACTTGTGCTTAGTACCACCATGCGGGGAACACCATGGGTTGCTTTTACTTGCGCGTAATACCACTATGTTAGGTACCAAATAGGTTTGTGATTAGTAGCACGCAGGAGCACCGTGCGGTCAGGCTTTTACAGTACCTGTGATTAGTACCACTACATTAGCTACACCATGGGTGAGCGACACCATGGTTCTTTCTGGCTTGCCTATGATTAGTACCCACTATATAAGGAACACCATGGGATAGTACGAGTCCCTGTGGTTAGTACACTTATGTGATGAAAACCATAGGTTTGCGTTGCCTGTGAATGGCGCCGCAATGTGCAAAACACCATAGGTCTGTATTACATGTCCGAATTTCATTACCTGTGAGTAGTACCATAATGTGTGCAATACCGCTAGTCTACGCTACTTATGATTAGTACCGCCCATGACAAATACCATGGTTCTACTTTTCTACTGATAAGTACCATTATGAGGGGCCGATGACCTGGATTCTGGACCCCTTTAGACTGGAGACATCATCGATTCAGTATTGTGCTATCGAAGCAGTCCCTTGGCCAGGAATACTAGTGTTTTACGTCAGTTTCTGTGACTGAGTCATTTTGGGTCGGCTCCACTGATTGTTTTAAATACAAATCCATTCATTCTTCATCCTCATGTTTTGAATTCTGGTCAGTGGAGGATTTTAGACTTTTATCTTGTCATTGCATTTCGTCTCATTTCGTACCATTAGGGGCTGATCATCTAGATGTTAGGGCCCTTTAAACAACAAGCATCATCATCATCATCATCATCATCATATTCACTCTTCCTCTGTTGTCCTTTTAAGTTTGTAAGTTAAATTTTACAAAATTCTAACTTACCCTTGCCTTCTTCAACATACTTTTCACCTCTTTACTTCAATTACATTTGGCTCCCTCCAGAAACTGACTCTAACTATCTTACCTTTCACTTATCCTCTAGAGACCCAAGGCAAAATTTAGACTTTTGTGTTTAATGAACTTTTAGGGACCAAAACATGGCAAATCTGCAAAAAGACACTAGGGAAAGGGCAAAATTTTGGCCAAGTGGGCCAATGGAGGAGGGTCTGCAAGGGGAATTTAGAAATTAACAATTTTTTTTCTGTTTAATTTGATCTTAAGAGGCAAAATAAGACATACCTGTAAAAAATGTATGTATGTATGTATGTATGTATGTATGTATGAGCGAGGGGAGATCAAATATAAACAAGATTTAAAAAAATTCATTTATTGAAAAACACAAGGCAATTACAATTTGTTTTTCCACATAGTTTTCTGCTTTGGAAATGCATTTGTCCCAGCGTATGAGCAGCTTTTTGATGCCCTCATCGTAAAAAGAATAGGGTCTGTCACCAGCCAGTTGTGCACAAAGTCTTCCACACTCTCGTCATCTTCAAATCATTGCCCTCCTAGAACTTCTTTAAGCAGTCCGAACAAATGGGAATTGCAGGGCGATAAGTCCGGGCAGTAAGGAAGATGATTAAGTGTAGTCCAGAGCATTTCCTGTAGCTTGGAGACAGAGCTGCAGTATGGGGCCGCGCATTGTCGTGGAGGAGGATGACCTGTCGAATCGGTTGGGCTCGTCTTTTGTGGTGATTGATTGATTGATTGATTGATTGATTGATTGATTGATTGATTGATTGATTGATTGATTGTGCCCTTTATTAATTTTGTTTACATTTACCTTGTGGCACTGTATATCACTGACACCACAAAAGTAAAGCAAGTGCCTTGTGTAAGCTTGTCACAGAAGGGCGTAAGAGTGCGGCCAGTATCCAGTAATCGGGAGATAGTGGTTTCGAGCCCCACTGTCAGCAGCCCTGAAGATGGTTTTCCGTAGTTTCCCATTTTCACACCAGGCAAATGCCGGGGCTGTACCTTAATTAAGGCCATGGCCACTTCCTTCCAATTCCTAGGCCTTCCCTATACCATCGTCGCCGTAAGACATATCTGTGTCGGTGCGACGTAAAGCAAAAAAAAAAAAAAAAAGAAGGGCGTAAGAGGAAGCTCACAAGAACTTAGCCTGTTAGTCACTGGTCGAGATAGGTTTTTCGTGAGATATATGTAGAGTGAGGATGTTGTTGAAATGTCATCTTCTTCTTTTCCCTTGCTCAGTAATACAGAAATTCATTCTGCGATGTAATAAACTATAAAAACAGCATTTTTGTTTTGCATTCTTTTGCATTTTTTGCTGATTTTAGGATGATCAGAAATTATTTCAACTTTCAAGAAGGTGTCAGTACAGTATATAGATAGCATTTTGAAGAATGCTTAGATCATTTTAAAATTTGATTTTAATTTATGCCTACTTTATTGTCAGACTGATGAATGTCCACAAGTGACAACATAAAACATAATAAATTTTTTCTTACATATGGTTAAATTTATTAAATATCTTTCATGAACAAGCAAACTGTCCTTCAGTTGGTATTGACTAAGAAAGGGTAAGGAAAGGAGTTTTACCTTTGAGTCGCGTTTCCAGGATATGAGCAGGAACAAAATACAGAATTCTGATAATTAGAAGAAAGTATTTCCTAACTTGTCTGCAGCATAAAGAATGCACCAGCCATACACATACCTCAAGACCAAGAACAAATGAAAACGAGAAGGGATTGGAAACATTTATATAATTTTCTGTGTTAGCCCAGAATTATCCTCCAAAGTAGTTCTGTGCAAAAATGCCATAAGTGAAACCAGCACAAAGTGTATTTTTAATTCAGCTAGTGAATAAATTTGGAAAAAGATGCCATTAAAAGAGATGGGTGTATTTTATTTTATAAATTGTGCAGCGTTTAAAGCGAGCGTGGAAAGGAAGTCTGTTGTACAGCAGCACATTAAACGAGGAAAAACATCTGAAAGATATAACGAGATTATAAATTAACAAGAGGGTACACTTTTTCAATACGCTATATCAAGTAAATGATATTACATCTGTCTTAAAATACATATAATACCAAAAATATTATTTACTTGATATATTGTATTGAAATTTATTATTTCTTATAATTGCAATAAATGAAAATGTAAAACACTACAACACAGTTATAAAACTGGAAGCTACATATGCAGCAGAAACACTTTTTCACCTGAATAAACAATCAAAAACTGTCAGACTTCAGAAAATTGAAAGGAGGATTGGAAGAACCTGCATCAATAAAAAAATACCAGAAAGATGTACAGTGGCGGATAATACCTAACAAAGTCGTGTACAAAGAGCTAGAACCCATTACAGATACTATGCGTAAGAGGAGACTGGGATTCTTTGGAGGATGCAGGATTAGAGACTTCTGAAACAATTAGTACAATACAATCTGCACAACACACAAATACCACAACAGGATGTAAATGGATCAGAGAAGTAAGAGAGGATCTGAAGGAAATAGGCCTTATAATGGAAGACACCACAAATAAGATAAAATTGAATTCAAAACTCAAGAATACAAACCTCTGCTTTACCCTTAGACGAAACAAATCAACACCACGCATATTTTCAACTAAGGAAAGGGCACGAAGTTTGGAGCATCTGAAGAAGTACTGGGAGGACCACAAAGCCCGAGCAATCCCTTCAAAGAGACCTGAACGATGGACTGACTAAAGTGATCCTATGCAGTCATAAAATAATAATAATAATAATAATAATAATAATAATAATAATAATAATAATAATAATAATAATAATAATAATAATAATAATAATAATAATAATAATAATAATAAGAAGAAGAAGAAGAAGAAGAAGAAGAAGAAGAAGAAGAAGAAGAAGAAGAAGAAGAAGAAGAAGAAGAAGAAGAAGAAGAAGAAGAAGAAGAAGAAGAAGAAGAAGAAGAAGAAGAAGAAGAAGAAGAAGAAGAAGAAGAAGAAGAAGAAGAATGATTGCACTTCAATACGGAACATAAATGAAATTTATAGCTTACAAAGACATAACAAGTGCGAAGAACAAGTGTTCCCAGGTTCTTCAGGGGCAAAGTTCTAGCACTACATCCAGCAAATCATTATGTTCATATTTATATACATTTCCAAGTAAATTAAGAGATAATTATTACTGTAAAAACAAGCACTGCTCAGTGAATAGGACAGGGATATGTTACTTGTTAAACCATTGTTACACAGTCACCAGAAGTCACTGTGATTAAATATTTTAGTCATTTTTTACTTATTTTACAGCATTTGTTCATAAATTTAAGGATATTTATTGATCATTTTCAGTGATGTCTCTTTTTTTTAGGTCATCAACATCTGCCCCTAGTTATGATATATCATCATATATTCAGTTTGAGAGAGATAACGTACAGTCTTAACCTTTTTGCTTATGAAGGCATTTTGTAACACCTAGTTGGAGATGGATTTATTAATTTTTGTTATTATTAAAAAATATTTTATTTGATTTATTTTGTAATTTATTCATTTATTCATTCATTCATTCCTTCATTGATTCATTCATTCATTTGTTTATTTATTTATTTTACAGTTACTAACATCAGCTATGAAGACAGACATAGAGAAGGCTGCTGATGAAGCGCTTAAGAGAAGTGCAGAGCCCCCATCTGGTGATGGTGCTCAAGGTGCCGTACCCATAAGTCGTAAAAAATCTTCTTTCTTTAGTGCTCACTCACAGATATCTTCTGGTGGTCCTGCTGGAGATTCCAGCCTCACTTCAACTGGTACTCGTAGTGACCATGTAAGTTTATTTTAATCTGAAAGTTGTAAATATTGGAAAAAGTAGACTCGGGCTAATAATTGTTTATACATGTTTTTTTATTGATTTTGTACCTTATCATAAGTCCTCTACACTACAAGGTTTATTTAAAACATTTAGATTAATTTCAAACTTAGCTGAGCAGGTTGGTTACGTGGTATGGGCCGTGCAGATGTAAGCTTACATTTGAGAGGTGGTGGGTCTGATTGCAGCTGTCACTAGTCTTGAAGATTGTTCCCATTTTCACTCGAAGTAAATCTCAGGACTCAACCTTAATAAAATTAAGGCCATGGTCAATCAATACCCTCCCAGTTCTAGGTCTATTTTAGCATTGCTGAAAACCTATCTAAGGTTTAAAGATTTTCATTCTTTAAATTGAGCTGTCACATTGTAGACTTTCTGAAGTGGTGTCACCTAGATGGTCTGCTCATCAGTTTCGCCATTCCCTCTGTGCTGCTGTCAAGCACTGAAAGCAGAATTCTACTAGGTGGTTCCTAAGGCCGAGTTAATTTAATCTTGTCCACTAACACTGAGTACACCACCAGATACCTTAACATACCAACAATAATGATGTGGAGGACCTTGATTGATTGATTGATTGATTGATTGATTGATTGATTGATTGATTGATTGATTGATTTCATACAGTGCAAGTCTTTCTAGTTGACTTCTATGGGTAACCTGAATGTTTGTGTGTGGGAGGAGGAGGAGGATGTAGGGAGAGGATGAAACTTCAAGGGCCCTAGTGAAAAAGGTTTTCAATTTGTTCTCTCATGTTTTTCATACCTTTTAATATTCTCTCATTTTTAGAAATGGTAGATATAGGTTTTGTTTTACCTGGACACACCAGTACAAGACATAAAATATGAAGTACATAATTCATATTCAGTAGGATGAAAACTTTTAAGAGAGACTTCTATTCATGTTCCTTGATTTTCACATTACTTGTACCTTTATGTTCCCTACCATTAATATGAAATAATGCCCTGTTGTCAAACCTCACTCAGAGACATTAGTCGCTTTGCATTTTTCTTATTTTTCTTTACATGAATAAATGCTTGTTTACATGAATTTCTCATGTGCAGTTTGTGAATACTACCCAATAGGGCACAGATTTTCGTTCTTTAAATTGAGCTATCACATTGTAAACTTTCTGAAGTGGTGTCACCTAGATGGTCTGCTCATCAATTTTGGCATTCCCTCTGTGCTGCTGTCTAGCACTGAAAGCAGAATTCTACTAGGTGGTTCCTAAGGCAGCGTTAATTTAATCTTGACGAGTAACACTGAGTACACCACCAGATACCTTAACATACCAACAATAATGATGTGGAGGACCAAGATTATTGACTTCCCTTCAAAAATAGACTGTTTCAGACAGGACTGAACCAGTTAACATGGAATCAAGACCACTAATCCACTGAAGCAGCTTTTATGCTACGGTAATTAAATATAGCTTCAATAAAATAAGCCCATTTTTATCTCAAAGTGCAGTAGATATTTATCATACCTCTTTCAAACAGCACCAGTATATCAGTTTGCTGAGACCACAGTCATCATCTTCATCTTCATTTCCCGTTTCCAGCTTCCCGGGTCGGGTTTGAATCAAAGACCTCCATTGCTACCTCTCTCTCCACCACTCTTCTCCTTTTTTAAATACATCTTCTGGTTTTCTTCCCCTTTTCTCTATGCACTCCTACACTGAATCTGTCCACCTCCTTCGGGGTCTTCCTCGTGGTCTCTTTCCTGTTAATTTTTCTGAAAAAGCTTTTTTTGGCACTCTCTCTTCTCCCATTCTCATCATATGCGTATACCACTTTAGCTTTGTTGTTTCTATCCTGTCTTGAAGTTTCAAGATTCCTGTCCTTTTCCTTATCTCTTAATTTCTAATTCTATCCTGTCTGGTCTTGCCCTCGATACCTCTTAGGAATTTCATCTCCGCTGCCCGTATTCTACTCTCCTTTTGTTTTGTTGTAGTCCACGATCCAGCTGCATAGGTTAGTATGGGTTCATAATAGGTTCAATATAATGCTTTCTTACATTTCTTCAGGACATCTTGGTTCTACAAAATACCTCTTACACTCTGGTAGAAGCTGTTTGCTTGTTGTATTCTTTTCCCCAATTTCCTCAGTTATCTTTCTATCTTCTGTGAAGTACTTCTTTGAAGTACTTGTAACTTTTAACCACTTCCAGAATTTTACCATTCAGTTTTATCTTTCCTCTTCCTTCCTTCCTTCCTTCCTTCCTTCCTTCCTTCCTTCCTTCCTTCCTTCCTTCCTTCCTTCCTTCCTTCCCCTTGTCATTACTATTGTTTTACTTTTCTCTGTGCTTACTTTCATCCCAAATTTTTCTATCTCTTGATTCTATACATCTACTTGTTCTTGCACTTCCATTTCATCTTCATCCCATATCACTATATCATCTGCAAACAACATGGCTTTTCTTGCCTGTCTTCCCAATCTCTGTTTAATGTTCTTATGAATTTCATCCCTGACTATGATGAATAGTATGTCGGAGACCAGTTTCAACTTTAAACTGTTTTGTTTTTCTTATACTAGTTTTCACACTACTAACACAATTTTTGTACATAGCTTTTATCATTTGCACTTCCACTCGGTTAACTTGTTTTTTCCTTAATGTGTCCCATACCAACTGTCTGGACACACTGTCATAAGCTTTCTCACTGTCAATAAATGTCGTCACTATGTCTTTTCCAAACTCCCATCTTTTCTCCATCATATCTATTCTGTCCAATCTCCCTTGGTCGAGTCTTTTTCTCTTCTGACCCTGGCGAGGCCTAGGGAGCCTTCTATTTCCATACCTTTCGTGACCTGTCCCTTTCCTTATCCAGTGCCTTCATTCTTCAAAGTTCTAGACCTCTTCCATTCTCCATCTGATTAGTGTTAATAGAGGATTGTTACCATGGAAGGGATTAAACTAGTGGCTTCTCAGTGTTGAAAAATGTGTGTAAGACAAATCATCATGATGGAAGAAAAAAGAATATGGGGCATAAATTGTGTGGATCATAATACACACGAACGACTCCAACAGTGAAAATGATGCTGTGGAAGGGATTGAATAACTTACCTTTCTTACAGCAACTAAATGGTTTTATGCACGTAGTACTGCAGGGTTGTTATTGTTTATTCCCATGTTATTTGAGGTAGGTTATAGTTGTACCTTCGCTTAAAGCAATATAAATCAATAACCACCACCACCGCCTACAGCGAGTAAGGTACATGATATGGTAGTACAAATTTTTCATGGAGTCACTGAAAATTATGGTTCAAATCCCAGCGTAATAATGGCATATGCAGAGGTGCCAACCTTTGAATTAGGTTATCAGTAATCTCTCTCTCTCTCTCTCTCTCTCCCCTCAGAAATTTTTTACTGAAATCCAAAGCATTCTTTTCCCTTCTCGATAATGACACTTCCTTTGTCCTTCCTGATATCAATCTATGTAAAGTATATCATATTACACAACATTTGCACATTACTTGTTAGTTCTGTGATAAAACATTCTTTGTAGCTTCTTTTGCACTCAGCAACTGCTTTACAGTGTAGGTTTTCTTGAATTATTCTTCCCCCTCTGATTACATTTTCTTCACTCAACCATAAGCAATTCCAGTGTGACTATGTTTAATGTAGGCCTAAATTGTCTGATTTTTCCTATCAAGACTGCTAACTGTTCCAATGGGAAAGTTACTTTCCGAGTAAATACAACATTACATAAGGTTTTACAGGGGAGAAGAGCAGAGCAGAGCTCCTTCATTCACAAGCTCACAGGTAAAAAGTTGATGATGATGATGATGATGATGATGATGATGATGATGATGATGCTTGTTTCTTGAAGGGGCCTAACATCTAGGTCATTAGCCCAATAGAACAATAAAGTAACTATCTAATTCGTATCATTGCCAACTCACAAGCAGTGAAGTGAGGAGGGTTGAGCAGTAATGCTTGAAAAGGATTGAACATTTTCCTTCTTTCCTTTCTTTCTAGAATTTTTTCATGATAATGTAAATTTTCCGTAATAATCTTTCCTTTGACCACAATGCCATAATCACGAGGTGAAATCCGTAATAATTACGGGGAGAAGAGCAGAGCAGAGCTCCTTCATTCACAAGCTCACAGGTAAAAAGTTGATGATGATGATGATGATGATGATGATGCTTGTTTCTTGAAGGGGCCTAACATCTAGGTCATTAGCCCAATAGAACAATAAAGTAACTATCTAATTCGTATCATTGCCAACTCACAAGCAGTGAAGTGAGGAGGGTTGAGCAGTAATGCTTGAAAAGGATTGAACATTTTTCCTTCTTTCCTTTCTTTCTAGAATTTTTTCATGATAATGTAAATTTTCCGTAATAATCTTTCCTTTGACCACAATGCCATAATCACGAGGTGAAATCCGTAATAATTACGGACAATCTATAATAGTTGGCACCTCTGCTTATGGCCTCCATAAAGGCCTGGTGCAGGTCTTCTTCAAGTTGGCGGCCTGTAGGTGACCTGCGTAAGATGAATTCAAATGAATGAAGATGTACACAAACAACCCACAAGCCAGAGAATTAACCAATTAATGTTAAAATCCCCAACCCAGCGGGGAATCTAACCCGGCACCCTTTGGAACAAAGGCCAGTGTGTTAACAATTTAGCCATGCAGCTGGACGAATCCCAGTCAAAGGATGTGAAATTTTGAAATGGGAAGTCATGTCCCTGTGTTGCGGATTCCACATAAAACTAGAGGTCCTTTGGCTATGATCACAATATCAGTAGTTGTGCAAAACTAAGTGGGCTTACATTCTTTAGCTTGCTTTAGAAATTAAAATTTTCTTTGACAAGGAAAAAAGGTCTGTCATCTATCATCTATCTCACATTTAATGTCTTTTAACAGATGGTAATACCTTCACCTGCAGAAAGTTTCCAGTCTACAAAAATATCTAAAGTTGATGAAGAAGATGAAGATGAAGAGACTGTTACTCACGAGAAAGAGGACAGCCATGATTCTGGTGGTGAAATGTCAAGAGTTGAGTCTCTTGTTCAGCCTGAGCCTGAGGAAGAAGAAAAGAGTAAGTATTTCTTATTTCATTGTCTCGTATTTTTCACAAAATGTGGTAACATTATTGAAAGCTCATTAACTATTAACTATTGAGATTTAAAATGTTATACCTTGAGTCCTTGATTTTTTTATGCGTACCCACAGCCTATTTAAAAATATGTTCATTGGCATAACCTATAATTGAAAATGGAAACATCCCAACAAAATAGATCAATAGATCAGTGTGACCTGTAATAACAGAGGGAGGTTTTAATAAAGTGATGTCTTTTGTCTGGAAGAGCATCTGTTGTTATATACATTCTGTTGAAGTAATGATAGTCATGATAAAAGAAGTAAAGTTGGCAAGTCATTTTGGTCATTTAGGATATTTTACATTTTAAAGTGATTCTCTTGTTATTTCTCCATTTTTGTATTTTTATTTATAATTTGAAATTTTAAGATTTATTATTTAGTATCTCACTGTAATTTAATAAAGTTACTCTTTAATAGTTTGCCATGAAAGCAGTGTAAGTTACAAGGCCCTTTCTTCATATTGGTGAGTTCATCTTTCGTCAGGCCATATTAGCACCTCCTGGGGTCGTATTCTATCTAATACAATCATTGGTATCTACAAGATAACAGAAAACAGTAACATTCAAAACACGATTACACTTGGTTTGGCTTTCTGTTACCACCATTAATTTAACATCTGTCTTGTATCAGCATGATATTTCATCTTAACACATTGTTGTCCGGGCACGCGCTACTCCATTCTTTTGTGTGGACCAGCAACAGAAGCACACTTAGCATGAGAAGTAGGATGAAATATAAATACCTGTAAAACCTGTAAATGGTTCTAAGACTCTGTTTTTCATCCTTATTTCTCCATCCATCAACCTCACTGTCACTGCAGTGACTGGCATCTTCACTCATATTATTGCCGCCGTCAACAGACACGTCTGAACTGAATGTCGCACTTTCACTTCCACACGTATATTTTGATGTTGGCGAACACATATCTTCACAATCACTAATACTTACGCTTTCGCAATCACTAGGGACATCAGATAAACTATCAGCATGCAATTCTCCAAATATTTCATCATCGATCAAGCTGTCTTTGCTACGGTGCGCCGTGCTGACACCTGGCAATACACTCGGTCACGCGGTACTGAGGGTTATGAAACCACGCTTCCTGTCCCGAAAGCATTGTCAAGGAAAGAATATATCTATCTAAATTCTGATCAACAACTTTAGTTTGTAAACAACATGAAATATTTCGATTAATAAATGGCGGAGAGGATCAAAACACACAAGCATGAAGCAATGTGAGAAAAGGTTAATTTACATAGCCAGTCGCCCGCGCACCCATACGAAACTACGTTCATTAACGTAGCCCGTCATTAATGTGTTAAGCTCTGTGCTTTCTTCACTACAGAGGAAGGGTCTTGTGTTGTGTAAGGGATAAGTAGGCTTCCCTTTTTTTACTAATTAGTTTCAGGATGTTTTCATTATTATCATCAAACTACTCATTTCTCTTCCTTTTCTCATAGCCAATTGTTTTTTCTGCCAAATCTTTGATGATAGTTTGAAATGTGGCCCATTCCAGCTCCATATCCTAAGTATTGATTGGATTGGAAGTCAGTTGCTCTATTATGGCATTTTGGAATTCTTTAGTAATGGTTTCATTTTGAAGTTTAGAGGTATTAAATTTCTTCCTTGAAGGGTTTGTGAAATGAGTGTATGGTTTCTGGTGCACCAAAATTCTGAATCGGCTGATAAGAAGTCTATGATCTGTCCAACAGAGTATTAATTGATTAATCAATGAATGAATGAATTAATTAATTAATCAATGTTTCTACCGATGAGGACGTCTTTCTTGTCACGTCGGGTTATGACGTAATCAAAGAGGTGCCAGTGTTTTGAACGTGGGTGCATCCATGTAGTCTTGTATCTGGTTGGTAAACGGAATTGTGTGTTGGTGCTGAAGAATTCATGCTCAGTACAGAGACCAAGAAGAAGTAATCCATTTGCATTGCAGTTTCATATGCCTTGATTGCTCATTACATTACCCCATAGCCAACTATCTCTACCAACTCTAGCATTGAAGTCACCAAGTAATAATAATTTATCCATGGTGGGCACTTTGGAAAGTATTGTATTCAGTTGATGGTAGAATTGATTCTTAGAATTTTCAGAGCTGTCCAGAGTAGGGGCATAAGCAGAGATGAGTGATGAATTTTTCTCAATAGAGTGGTATGCGGAGGGTCATGAGTCTCATTAACTGCAGTAGGTCTTAACCTAAGCATGTTTACCAGTTGCAAATCCAACACCATGAATTTGATGTGTAACCTATACTACAGCGGTAACACTAATTACTACAGCGGTTACAATCAACAAACACTAAACACAGTCCCAAAAATCACTACACACTCAGAGAAACATCAGCAGAAACTACGCGGATCTGCGCCGACAACAACTTTCGTAGGGCCAACTAGTGGACAATAAACTGGGAAGGTGGGAAGGGGCTAGAACCTGCCGAGGGCATGGACATGGCTTAGATTGCAGATTCAGAAATAATCAACCGTGATCCTTAAATTTGAAAAATATTATTTACAAATGGATTTTACAAATACATTCCGAACCAAATCCGCCAACTTGCAACTTACGAACTATATGTTCTGTGATACACACAACTTAAGAGGTTCTTTGATAATAGCTTCCTACAAATTTCAAACTTCAAACCAACTGCACATCTAGTTACAGATCCAGTTGTACAATGCAATTTAGTAGGTTAAAAGCAACGTAATACGGTATTACCATCTACAGTGAAGTTAAATGTACCTTTCAAAACTCTGACATACATCAAGAGACACTGAACTACCGGAGACAAACCCCCCAAGGTAAATATATTAAACTTCGTCTTCTTAAGACGCCATCTCCGAGCGGAGGTTTGCGATCCACGTAACTAGCTCTGATCTTGACAGCGCAGAATGGAATGCCATTTCTGAAATACAGCAGTGCCATCTTCGAAGGTCTTTCAGCCATGAATTTCTTCTTCTCCCAATAGATCTCTTCCCCTGTATCTTCCCTTCGATAATAAGCTGTAATAACTGATACCTCCCACCTCTCATGATATGTCCTAGATATTGTGTTTTCCTCTGTTTTCCTCTGTTTTATGGTGAGCAGTAGTTCTTTTTGCTTTTTCATCCGACGAAGGACCTCGGCATTTGAGATTTTCATTATCCAGGATATCCGCAAGAGACGGCGATACAGGAACATTTCTAAGGCATCAATACGTTTTTCTATGATTGGATCCAGAGTCCAGCTTTCACATCCATATAGGAGAACAGAAAATATATAGCAACGCATCATACGAATTCGTAGTTGGAGACCGAGATCTGACCTCACAAAGAATTTCTTCATGGTTATGAATTGTTTCCTGGCCTGCTCAATTCTAGATATTATCTCCCGTTTGGAGTTACATTGGTCATCCAAGATGGTACCCAGATATTTGAGAGAAGACACTTGCTCAACTATTTTATCTTTTATTGTGAGATTTGTCCGAATTGTCTTCTTAGAGAACACCATCAGTTTCGTCTTTGAGGGGTTAACATATAATCCAAACTCTTCACTGTGCTGAACTAAGCAGTTTATCATGCACTGAAGGGCAGGCATGTCATCAGCTATGACAACAGTATCATCTGCATATCTGATGTTGTTGATGATTTTCCCATTCATTTTGATCCCACCATAGTCTTCCAATGTGTCTTTAAAGATTGCCTCTGAGTAAATGTTAAACAACAGAGGTGACAGTACACAACCCTGGCGGACGCCCTTCCTGTTCGAAGCAGTTTCTGAAGTTCCTTGATCAGTTTTGACATTTGCAAACTGATTCCCGTACAGGTTACTGATTATACGTAAGTCACCAGAGTCAATACCTGTTGATCTCAGAATCTCTATCAGCTTATTGTGCCTGACACAATCAAAAGCTTTTTTATAGTCTATAAAACAGGCATAGACATCAACATTCATATCTCTGCACCTCTGTAACAACACATTTAACTACACTTTACATATTTATCGAAACAAGGAATGGGGAATGCCTCGAAAACAAACAGGCAAGCCCAGCTGAAAAGCTAAGGCATCTGAAATAATTGAGTGGCGAATCTAGGTGAGGTTAGGGCAGACTCCTATACAAAATAGCAGGCGACATTACGGAAATTTTTGGCTGGATTGGAAATCGGAGTGCTTACCCGAAGGTGGCCCATCCTGGTAGCGAGGCGTCGCTGACGATGTAAAACTTCAGACAGACCAAGGCAGACCAAGACAGACTAGTCAGACTAGGAAATGCTGCCTCGCTCTCTTTATAAAGGTAAACCCTGGCCTTGGAGTAGCCAATCAGAATGCACGAGTCCGCCTATCGCCACCCAGATTCACCAGTCACAATTCCTACTCCAGTCGTGAACTTTAAATTTCTCGAATACAGACGCTCGCGAACCTTCCATTTCCAGAACAGTCAGAAAATATATTCTAGAAGACATAACCAACAAAATGCAACACACCCTGTTCAAAAATTCATGTAACATTTCTGGATACTTCTAGTAAGTACAGAACTGAAATCTGCTATTTACAAATACAATTTGTTATCAAATATTACACTTTACAGGTTAGGTCATTACAAATAAAACATTATCACCATACCTCATATCATACAGCAAGTACTACGGGAGGTTTACAAATAAAGTCTTCAATAAACACTTTCCAACACATTCTACACCTGTGACACGATGTTCACCTTCATTTTTCCCTTTCCAGAAGATGGTATAGCCTGAACTAGAATTAGCCCACATTTTCTAGGGCGTTCCCCATTCGGGGTGGGCAGTGCTGATCCTAAATAGGCCTTCCTAGACACAGATGCAGGTCCGGATTCCTGAGTAGCCACTAAGTCTCAAGAAAGGCGACCATCACACAACTGCCACCAAACCGGGCGAGTTGGCCGTGCGCGTAGAGGCGCGCGGCTGTGAGCTTGCATCCGGGAGATAGTAGGTTCGAGTCCCACTATCGGCAGCCCTGAAAATGGTTTTCCGTGGTTTCCCATTTTCACACCAGGTAAATGCTGGGGCTGTACCTTAATTAAGGCCACGGCCGCTTCCTTCCAACTCCTAGGCCTTTCCTATCCCATCGTCGCCATAAGACCTATCTGTGTCGGTGCGACGTAAAGCCCCTAGCAAAAAAAAAAAAAAACTGCCACCAATGTGCAGGTCCAGACTAGAAGCTTCCAATTTCACCCTAAATCTGCTTCCACCATCGTTATCCCATCGCCATTGGACTTTGTAGGAGTATGACTTTGTTGGACCTTGTATTGGTATTATGTCTTTAACCTACCAACACACACAAGTTGAGTCCGCCTAACACTAGCATCTGTGTTGTATCGTTCAGTGATCATGTCGACATTTGTGCCTGAAAAAGAACATTCATGGCACGCATTGCTTTTCTTATTAAATCAAAAGAAAAAGGCTGTGGAAAGTCATTGTTTGCTGGTAGAAACATATGGTGAACAAATTCCAACAATTACAGTGTTTAACTCGTATCACTTCTTAATACGATATACATAAATATATAAGTAAAAGTAAACTCGTGTCCTCATTCCGAGGTGGTGCAGATCTTTTCAGGCACACCCCCATTGGAGGTGAGCTGCATGTACCATTTCAATCACATACCAGCCCTCCTGCCACTCTTAAATTTCTGGCAGTACCGGGAATCGAACCCGGGCCCCTGATGACGGCAGCTAATCACACTAACCGTTACGCTACAGAGGCAGACAATATATAAGTAGGACAAGCAGATACAAAGAACTTTCCAATGAACACTTTGCTTGTCAATATCAACCTGCAGTGATATGTAAACTAATTTATCTATTCTGGTTACATTGGACATTGTATTAAAATTCTTCTTCTGTTAAGTCCAAGTTGAAGCCCTATTAGAATATTCTTAACATTCTATTGTATAGGAACAACTTATGACTAAGTGTTTGTTTACTTCTTTTAGCATATCAGACATGGCTATAACGCCTCTGTAAAAATGAACCAGACTGTTTAACAGAAAAAAAAATACAACAGATCAAAAGCTGCTAATTATATTGTACTATAAATATATTGTACAAAAACCACATTTTCTTTTAACATGTCATTCTTTTTAATTATAATTACCAAGGTGTACACCTTTTTATATAAATGACTATCATTGTATTAATGACTATCAGCTTATATGTGTAAATATTATTTTAGTTTTAACATGTATATTTTCTAAATTACTATTACGGTATTACCATAAGAGTCACGATCAATGTATTTTATTCTTTGTATAATTTGTCCTAGGCTAATGACATATGTACAGTTTTGTCGAAACCGATACCAAACGTTTATAAACGTGATGATTTAACAGAAATGTAGAAATTTTCACGTGATGTATAGTATTGAAAAGGTGGATATTATTATTTTCTTTGTTGATTGTGAATCTTGATTCAATACAGAATCCAAAGAATTAAATTCTTAACGTTAAATAGAACATGTGAGACAAGGTTTCGCCAATTTAAACGTGGTGATTACAGTGTGAAAGGCAGTGCGTGCTCTGGTAGACAACAAAAGTCCGGTGAAACCGTTAATGCACAATGCTATTGACAACAAATGATTAATTTAAATCACTCATTGATAGAAAGACGACCGGAATGGGCCAGAAGACATGGCAAAGTGATTTTGTTACACGACAGTGCGCCGTCTCACACGCAAAACCAGTGAGACACCTTGAAATCTCTTGGATAAGACATCCTTCTGCACCCGCCGTACTTCCCCGATCTGGCGCCATCTGACTATCACCTCTTCGCAACAATGGGGCAGAGCAGCACCTCAACAATTTTAAGGAAGTTGGAAAATGGCTCGACTAATGGTTTGCCGCAAAAGACTAGCAGTTTTTCTGGCATGATATTTATAACTTACCTGAAAGATGGGTGAAGTGTGTAGAAGCCGATGGCAAGTATTTTGAATAAACAAAAAATGAATTTCCCTTGAAAATTACGTGTTTTCTTTACCTCAAAACTGGCAAAAACTTGTGCATACACCTGGTATGTAAAAAATAAGTTTATAATAATAATGCTATTTGCTTTACGTCCCACTAACTACTTTTACGGTCTTCGGAGACGCCGAGGTACCGGAATTTAGTCCCGCAGGAGTTCTTTTACATGTACTACCGACACGAGGCTGTCGTATTTGAGCACCTTCAAATACCACCGGACTGAGCCAGGATCGAACCTGCCAAGTTGGGGTTAGAAGGCCAGCGCCTTAACCGTCTGAGCCACTCGGCCCGGCTAAAAAAAAAAAAAAAGTTTACAAAGCTGTCTTCTACATTGAAATGTGGTTCAGTAAACTATATTACAGTTGCTTGAGGTCGAGCCTGTCAGATTCCAAGGACTCATTAGTTGCATACCATGAATTGGTTAACAACTTTTTGCAATGCCTTTTCTAAAAGCTTTTAATAGCAAATTTTTATATCCTCATTCTGTTTTATTAGAAATGGTTATGACATGAGATATCTGAGTGCTGCGCACTCCACACCTTGGTAAATCAATCTGATATGAATGTCTAGTATTGTATGGATGTATGATGCTCTGATAAGTTAAATCACTAATAGACTTGCTCTTTATGTAAAGTAATACAGTAGTGTATTCACAAATAAATTCATTGTAGTTAAAATGCTACCTTATTATATCCAATATGGTATTAATAATTTAAATGAACCCCTGTGGGTGGGGGACGCAGACGAAGAATATGCCCACGGTATCACTTGCCTGCCATAAGAGGCGACTAAAAGGGGCGACCAAGGGATGATTGAATTAGAATCGTGTACCATCTTGCGAGGAACATTATGGGGTCGCCTTTACTTTTTGAATATTACCACTATGTTCGATACACAATTGGTTTCCGATTAGTAGCAACAGAGGGCAAATCAGTACGGGTTTTACAGTACCCGTGATTAGTACCACTATATGCGGAACATCACGGGCTTACATTGCCTATGATTAGTTTAATTGTGAGAAACACCACAGGTCTGGGCGTTGCCTGCGATTAGTACCCACTATGTGAGGAACACCACGTGATATTACAAGTCCCTGTTATTAGTACACCTATGTGAGGAACACTGTGGGTTTGCGTTACCTATGAGTGGCGCTATAATGTGAGAAACACCATAGGTCTGCGCTACCTGTGCGTATCACATTACCTTGAGTAGTACCACACTTACCACTCTGTATGCAACACCGTAAGTCTACGTTACTCATGATTAGAACTGCTACGTGAGAAATACAATGGTTCTTACTTTCCTAGTGATAAGTACCATTGTGAGGGGCCGTTGACCTGGATTTTGGACTCCTCTAGACAAGTATCATTGATTCAGGATTGTGCTTTGGAAGCAGCCTCTTGGTCAGTATGTACTATTGTTTTAAGATAGTTTCTGGGAAGGTGAGGCATTGCGATTTGAATTCACTGATTGTTTTAAGTTTATAACAATTTTTCGTCGTCTCCTTTTTTGAATTCTAGTCAGTGGATTAATTTTGGAATTATTTTTAACTTTCAGTATTGTGAGCTGGATCTGCTGATTATTTTACATTCATATTCATCCATTCATTCTTCATAATCACGTTTTGGATTCTGATCAGTGGATGAGTTTTGAACTTTTAGATTGTCATTATATTTCATCTTCTTTTGTACCATTAGCGGCCGATGACCTAGATGTTAGGCCCATTTAAACAACAATCATCATCATGAATAATTTAAATGTGAAATGTTATATTCTGGAGAGATGAATTTATTGTATATTATTCATTATATGCTTTTCTGACTTTTGGTGAAATGTTTTCTTCATTTTCTTCATTTTTCTAGAACCAAGATCTTGGTGGCACACTATCTCAGCATATATAAAATTTGCCTGGGCATTTGTCGAGAGTGCGATGGTGACAATGACGAGATATTTGAATCGTTTATCAAGAGATTATCGTTATGTTATCAAGGTCCTTGCTATGGAAAAGAAAATGCTGAAGGTAAACAAACTTTCATTACCTAATTTATTAGTATATATTGGTAACTAAGCTGCTAATTGGACATCGGAATTAATGGTTTTCAGTTACCACTTTATTTTTGTTTATTCTTTGTAAAATAATGTCTTAAAGATTTTGTTTTAATTAAGACTTTCTTGTATAAGATACAGTATTCTGACATAACTGGTTTAAGATACTGTATTCAGAGAAGTCTACCAGCCCCTATAAGTTTTATACGACTTATAGTTTACAGACAACCTAAAGACATTGTTCTCTCATCCTACAGAAAGTTAGTTCAATGATATGTTTGGGATTAAACTCGGCAATATAGCTTCAGTGGTAATTCAATGAAAGTTTCATGTGTTCATTAGATTTTCTAGCAAAGCAGCAAATAATACTTACGTGAGGGCAGGAAACATGCATTAAGATTAAGAACAGATTCTGAATTGATTGTAAACTTCTATCTTACCGTTCACCCCTTGCCATAACTAAGGTGGTAAAAGCATGCCCCATTATAGCCATTAATGACAGGTGGGAATCCTGGGCTACCGAGCTCGATAGCTGCAGTCCCTTAAGTGCGGCCAGTGTCCAGTATTCGGGAGATATTGGGTTCGAACCCCACTGTCGGCAGCCCTGAAGATGGTTTTCAGTGGCTTCCCATTTTCACACCAGGCAATGCTGGGGCTATACCTTAATTAAGGCCGCGGCCGCTTCCTTCCCACTCCTAGCCCTTTCCTGTCCCATCGATGCCATAAGACCTATCTGTGTCGGTGTGACGTAAAGCAACTAGCAAAAAAAAAAAAATCACCACCAGAACTCTTTTCAAAAGTGTGTATACTGAACTATACCGAATCATTGCTCTGATAAGCCTTCTTTTTACGTTTACAGGCTGCTCTCACTTCAGCATTCCACCAAGATCGCCTTTTCTCATCTTTATACACAGTTGTTCCTAGGCATTCCCTTGCTGTTTCTACTACAGCATCCCTGTATGCCACCCATTCACTTTCTATATCCTCAACCTGCCTACTGTCTACTGTTTGAAACTTCTCACTAATCATATCCATGTACTTCTGTCTAATTTCCTCATCCTGGAGATTTTCTACCCTTATTCAGTTGCAGATTGATTTCACTTTCTCTACCCTAGGCCTAGAGATACTTAGTTCACTACAGATCAGATAGTGGTCTGTATCATCGAAAAATCCTCGGGAAACTCGTACATTCCTAACAGATCTGAATTCAAAGTTGGTTAAGATATAGTCTATTATGGATCTGGTACCCCTTGCCTCCCATGTGTAGCGGTGAATAGCCTTATGCTTGAAGAATGTATTCATAACTGCTAAACCCATTCTAGCACAGAAGTCCAGCAAACGCTTCCCATTCCCATTAGCTTCCATATCTTCCCCACATTTACCAACCACCCCTTCGTATCCTTCAGTTCTATTCCTCACTCTCGCATTGAAATCGCCCATTAGCACTATTCTATCCTTGCTGTTGACCCTGACCACGATGTCATTCATTGCTTCATAAAACTTGTCAACTTCATCCTCATCTGCACCCTCACATGGTGAATACATGGAGACAATTCTAGTCCTAATTCCTCCATCTGACAAATCTACCCACATCATTCGCTCATTTTCGTGCCTAACAGAAACTATGTTGTGTGCAATGGTATTCCTGATAAAGAGCCCTACCCCAGACTCTGCCCTTCCCTTTCTAACACCCGTCAAGTACACTTTATAATCTCCTATCTCTTCCTCGTTATCTCCCCTTACCCGAATATCACTTACTCCTAGCACATCCAGATGTATCCTCTTTGCTGACTCAGCCAGTTCTACTTTCTTTCTTCCATAAGCCCCATTAATATTGATAGCTCCCCATCGAATTCCATTTCGTTCGCCAAGTAGTTTCCAAGGAGTCCCTCGCCTGTCAAATGGGAGTGGGACTCCGTTACTCCCATAGGTCTGAGGCTTACTTAAAATGTTCTAAGCTCGGTACATTCATGAAGCAGGATGCTACCCTTCTTGCACATAGTCCAAGTGAGGATCTCTCTTCTAATGGGTTGTGGTGGATTGTATAGCTCCTAGCCGCCTGAGCAGGAGGAGGGACATGATTCAGAATAGTCCAAGATGCCCACTCCCATTCCATAGCAACTGGTATCCCGACTCTCAGGACCACTTACTAGGCCACTCAGCCGTTGCCAGTGGTTCACGAACTAGGACGTGTCTACAGTAACCCACACCATGAAAAAAAAAAAAAAAATAATAATAATAATAATAATAATAATAATACGAAAATAATAATAGTAAAACGGACACTTAATATGAAAAATGAAATCGTAAAATGACACAGTGGCGGTGATTTCACATCTAAACTTGGAAGCATGACGAATAACTTATCAGATACTCCAGGGAATAACTTTTTTTTTTGCTATTGGCTTAACGTCGCACCGACACAGATAGGTCTTATATGGCGATGATGGGACAGGAAAGGGCTAGGAGTGGGGAGGAAGCGGCCGTGGCCTTAATTAAGGAACAGCCCCAGCATTTGCTTGGTGTGAAAATCTGAAACCACGGAAAACCATCTTCAGGGCTGCCGACAGTAGGGTTCGAACCCACATTCTCCCGAATACTGGATACTGGCGGCACTTAAACGACTGCAGCTATCGAGCTCGGTGAGGGAATAACTCATCGGCCTAAAAATGACAACTAAGAAAGTACTGTCGAAATGTGAAGGGGCCCTAGGAGGTCCATGGGAAGGTATGACATTATTGGGGAGAAAAGATTTACGATAATACACCCAACAGACAAGTAATTATTGAGAAAATGAAACATACAATTATAAATGAACAAAAATGAACTGCGGATTAACTGATACTTGAAACACTAAAATAAAAGATGTGTAAGGGAAACATTTAAGCTCTTCGGTCACGAACAAACTTTGACATAAGAGGTTCACATTAAAGTTAAGTTTAGAGAATGAAAGGGGGCATCTTCGAAAGAATCAAAACATTAATTACGCTATTCAAGAAAGAGTGTTACAGTTACTTACAATTACAACTACTGAGTTAGAAAAGAAGGTTTGCCTCCGAAAACAACACGTTACGGACTAGCGTAACATCTGAGTTATATAAATGCTCTATTTTGGTAAATGTGGAAAACTAGAGGAAACTCCGGCACACAAGATGAAATTCTACATAATTACGGAAGTTACATTAAGTGGGAAAAGTCCAAAACACAAGAATGCATATAAATCAATATAAAGCAATAACATAGCGCTTACCTTGGGCCGGCTGAAGACCCATTGCTGGACAGACGCAAGACCCGTCCGCCCACCGCAGTGATCCGAATTCAAAGACGCGGACAATTCAACTCGCACACGCGAGGAGCCACAAACAGGAAATCGTGCGATTACAAATAACCAATAGCAACACTCCAGATTGCCACATTCACCAATGAAAAATCTTAATATACTGGCCAATAAAAAAAACTTTTATTTTGGCCAATGGCAGGGATCTTCTAGAATAACCATTTCTGCTGAAATAGCATATTAGCGGATATTACAAAATGACAGGAAAGGACCACTTACATGTGGCACACCCTGCCTCACAAGTCATGCATAAAAATCCATATCCCTTTATATAATTTACAGAATATTATGCAGTTTAAAACGGGAAATTTCAATACCCAAATCTCTTGGAACAAAAATCTCCTTCATAGTCCATTTCTTCATAGGCCTAAATATTAATAATTTTTTAATATTACACACCATTGATTTTTCAAGTCTTTTCTTGAGGTTTTCCAGAATAAGAAAGCTACATACAATAATTTGCTTTGCATAAACTCTTCAGTTATTTAAATGTTTTTGTTTTCCCAAATTGATGACAAGACAAAATTTAAATGACATTACATAAAAAGAAATTATGACAACACAAAATTTAAATAACATTACATAACAAGGACTTCTGTTGCTTCACTGCTTTCTGTTCACTGCTGTTCAACAATGGTCACAAGTTTTATGAGAACATTTTAACTTGTCCACCAACAAGTGCTCCGGGTGATGATGACAATGACTAGTGTTACAAAAGAAATACTAGACATTCTTTGTTTGAAATAAATAGTATAGCCTACAAAAAAATTATTGTTTTACATTATAAATAATTTACAAAATGTTGATGGGTGTAAAAAATAATGATAATATTGATTAAAAATCTAAATTTCTAAAATAGATTAAATTGTTGTAGACTCTTTGCATTTTGAAACCTAGTGAGATAAGGAGAGAAAAGATTCCATTGACTTTACATTTAGCCAGAATCCAGAATATTATTATTACTGGCAATATATATTATAGTAGCCTCCGTGGCTCAGGCGGCAGCGCGTTGGCCTCTCACCGCTGGGTTCTTCGGTTCGAATTCTGATCACTCCATGTGAGATTTGTACTGGACAAGGCGGAGGCGGGACAGGTTTTTCTCCGGCTACTGTGGTTTTCCCTGTCATCTTTCTTTCCAGCAGCACACTCCAGTATCATTTCATTTCATCTGTCAGTCAATGATCATTCCCCCAGGGGAGTGCAACAGGCTTCGGCAGCTGGCACAATTCCTATCCTCGCCGCAAGATGGGGGCTTAATTCATTCCATCCCTGACCTGGTCACTGACTGGAAAACAGGTTGTAGGTTTTCATTTTCAATATATATTACAGTGTGGTGACTAATATGCACAGAAACAAATATGTAATTGTATGTTTTTCAGTCTGAGCAAGAGTTCTGTAGTAAAACAGTCTGGTTTAGTTTACCGAAAACTACTGCGAATGGAATCTTTTCCTTTTTAGTCTCACCCATTCTATTTTTAATTTAACTGTCTTTGTACTTCGTTTATTTTGCTTTTTCAAAACTACCAAAGGAATTAGTTGTTTTTTATTCATTTTAGATGCAAAACTGCAATTATTTTATAAGTTTTTTAAAATGTATCTGACTTAAATGTCTTTGTACTCTTTTAATTTTATTTTATCTTGTATTTTTATGTTAGCTGAAGGTGGCCCATACAAGGACTGAAACATGTCCTAATTTAAGATTAAATTGATTATTTATTATAACTAATAGTTGTACACTATTGAATAAGTGGGCATATATAATTAAAACAAAATTTCATTGTGGAAATTGTTTGACCTTAAAATTGTTCACAGGAAAAGCGAGGTTTTGGTGAAGGTATACGTACTGGTTCTGGAATGATTTGGCAACCTCTTCCAGGAGTATCGACCAGGTATTTAGAATACTTTGTTTTTATTTATGAGATGCATTTGGTATTAGGCTTGATCCCACTTG
Organism: Anabrus simplex; assembly: GCF_040414725.1. NCBI lineage: Eukaryota > Metazoa > Arthropoda > Insecta > Orthoptera > Tettigoniidae > Anabrus > Anabrus simplex. The sequence continues at coordinate 72,523,526 of NC_090268.1, read as the reverse complement.
AGAGCTTTCTTGCTTACCAAGTAAAGCATGATTACTTTTTTTGAGAGTGTAGTTCGAGCGTCTGGTGAGTTGGTATACCGTATGTAAAAGTCACATGCAAGTGATAATCTGCTCACTGCAGTAATGTTCCAGAACATGCATTAAGACTTCGTATGGTGATATTGAAGGGGAAAATGAATCTTGAAACGGTATTACAGTACTTAAATAATTTCCATCTAGCTACCTACCTGTCTGTCTTCATCTCACTTGACCTACTTATGATGTTATTTTGTTTGTTAGAGGCTATTTGAGACTTTTTCAGTAGAAGCTGAGGATATCTCCTTTCAATGAGTATTTTTTTCTTTTTCTTTTTCTTCTTAAACAATAATCTTGTTGGATAATTCAACATGAGTTAGATTTCAAAGTTCATCCTTAATTGCCTGAAATGTTTGAAAACATATTTAGTAAAGCTTAAGTACTAGTTTATAATGATTTTGATGTTAATATATTTGTAATGTTTAAAATAAAATAATATAATTCAGTTGAAATTTTACTGTTGTTTAAAAAGTTCTACAAATCTATTCAACCTCTAAGAAACAACATAACATTCAATTGTACTGATAGTTACAGAAAGTAGTGCTATTGTATGGTGATTAGAAGGATATTAAGTTTGTTATGGGGAGTCAAGCCATGACTGTGCAGGTCCACGTTGCAGTTGTACGTAATTGATGATGAAGGTACGTTTAACTGCCCAGCTTGTTTCGGATACTGCAGAACTTTAAGTACAAGGTTTCACATATTATAATAATGTATATGGCCACTGACATCGTCAAAATGATCTTGATGCTGTTGTCAGTAGCATCAAGTCAGTCATTAATCAATTTCTGCAATATTATCAGAACCATGGGTATGTTTGATGGGATGAAAGAACTTGTTTACTTCCATGGAGAGATAACAAAAATGTGTAGATCAAGTTAGGATGATAACATGCTAGATATATTGAGAATGTTCTTGGAAATACCATTCTCAAAAGCCTCTTTGGTGTGACACCATAGTTAGCCAGTTGGTGTTGTTTGACTGGAGTAGGCTATGCGTCAACTTTGGGGTTCACCCTTTCCCTACCTCATCATCTTCACGACATGTCCGGCTCTGTAGCATAATGGTTAACACTATTAGCTGCCATCCTCGGTGGCCCGGGTTTGATTCCCGCTACTGTCAGAAATTTAAGAATGGTGGGACGGCTGGTATGTAGTTAAAATGGTACGTGCAGCTCACCTCCATTGGGGGTGTGTCTGAAAAGAGCTGCACCACTTCAGGATGAGGACACGAGCTTACTTACTTTATCATCATGACATATTGTCATCGAAGTGGACACAGAAAAACATAACACTTGTGATGATCCTCGACTCTGAGGCAAGGAGTAACTAACTCCATGACCAAACAAGTGCACACAAATAAGTGAAGAATGCTATCTGCCTATCGTCGCAGGTAATTGATCATATCCAAACACCTGCGCATTAGGGGGGATAAAGAAAACCACTAATGCATACATAGCTACCTGGGTATGAAATAGTGAAGATTCTTATGTTTGATCTATTGTGGCTATTTACAGCATGAAGAAGTAAGCTCAGTAATTGTAAGATCTGTACAAGCTATAAAGAAGAAAATAAAAATGCACCTTGAAACGTGTTGTCATTCATGATTACATTAATAATTATTATTGCATTATAGATGAATGAAAATCCACAGTCTGTTTCTAGTCATTTGACCGGGTCAGGAATGGAATGAATGAAGCCCCATCTAGTTACGAGGATAGGAATTGTGCCGGCTGCCGAAGCCTGTCGCATCCCTGTGGGGCAATGATTAATGGCTGACAGATGAAATGAAATTATATTGGAGAGTGTTGCTGGAATGAAAGATGGCAGGGAAAACCGGAGTACCCAGAGAAAAACCTATCGCACCTCCGCTCTGTCCAGCACAAATCTCACATGGAGTAACTGGGATTTGAACCACGGAACCCAGCGGTGAGAGGCCGGCGTGCTGCCCCCTGAGCCACGGAGGCTTCATATTATTACATTATAGATATTTGATGTAATCATGTCCTTTTTAATAATGGTTTTATAATAATTCATGATCTTAAATCTGTATAAAGCTATTCTAACTCAAAAATATTCATGATTTATTACAATGAAAAGATTAATAATTTGTGAAGGTATGCAATCCTGCACCTAGACAGACTGCTCAGTAAGCTGAACTGGGAAATAGAACTGAAATGTCAGTTTATGCATAAAACATATCTATGTATAGCTTGTTGAGTTAAACTTCTGTAATATTTATCATGCTAGACTACTGTTGTCAATGATCTTTAGTAACATACCAACTAGCCCTTCAAATAAAAATATGATATTACTCAGAAATGTTCTTTCCTTAATAATATAATAGGTAATTGAGATAGGGTTGATATTTATCAGGAAGTTCTTGCTTGAGAGGAAGATGCAACTAGTTCTATTTTTTAAACTATTATTTTGTATCAGCTAAACCCATTATATACTCCCAAAACTTCTCTTGAGGTATGACACCATCTTTATTACAATGAAGTGTGTAAACTGATTCAAGGTAGAGGTGCATGAAAATAAATGTATGCAATGTAATTTTTTAATTTTTCGCAGCATGGCATAAAGATATGCAGTAATAGAGGAATTGGTAGAAGCTCCATGGTTCAGATTTGAATGTGAATATTGTGTTAGATGCCTACCATGCATGAATACTTTATGAACTTAAATTATATTTCAATTAAAATGTGCATTTTACATCTTTAAGCATTGAAACATATCTTGATACTGAGGATATAGAATTTTGAACGATTACTGTGTACTTGAATGTATTTATGGTTTGACTCCCTGTACAGCTTAAAGAAATTCCTTCAGATAGGCCTTTTCTTCCCTGTAAATGGAATTAAGGAATTGATTCAATGTTGTAGTATTGCATTAGAAGTTCTAGTTGCTTGACATTAAGACTTAGCTGTACTGGTTGTGTCACATTATTTTATGAGTTTCATGTTAATTGGTGATAACTGTGGTAATATTTTGTTTCTTCAATATAATGTAATTTACTAAAATAAATGGTCTGTGCACTTTACACACAGGAAGGATGGTCTGTGATCAATAAACCATACAAATATGTCTGTCTTGTGCATAATTGTGACTAGATATGATAGCAAAGTGGCTATTTAACCTGCTTCTCACCAAGGAAGCCGCCATTTGAATTACAGCAAATGAGCGAGGGATTTTGGAAATAAAGTCATCTTCCTGTGGTTCAGATTTCGCATAAAACTGCAGGTCCTATTGCTATAGTCACCATATCTGGGTAAAACTGCAAGCTTGCCTTTTGTTGGCATTTTTGTACCCCACCAAAAAAAGTTACAGATTCATTTTCAAACTCTGCCAGTTGTTTCAAGCTTGGTAAAGGTCACTACTCTTACAAACATGTTCATTTTACTCTTTAGCTGTCAAATTATGAATCAGTGTTGTTTTCCTGATCATTATCTCTAAACCGGGCGAGTTGGCCGTGCGCGTAGAGGCGCGCGGCTGTGAGCTTGCATCCGGGAGATAGTAGGTTCGAATCCCACTATCGGCAGCCCTGAAGATGGTTTTCCGTGGTTTCCCATTTTCACACCAGGCAAATGCTGGGGCTGTACCTTAATTAAGGCCACGGCCGCTTCCTTCCAACTCCTAGGCCTTTCCCATCCCATCGTCGCCATAAGACCTATCTGTGTCGGTGCGACGTAAAGCCCCTAGCATTATCTCTAATCCCCTTTCAACTGATGATCTACATTTCTGATGTAAAGAGTGTAAAGAGAGGAAAGAAAAGACTTGTACATACTCATCATTGACAATTACCTGTGAACGAGTATGATAGTCTTCCTATCAGTGTCTTCAGATGACCAGTCAACCAGACCCACGATGTACAGATTTTACCATGAGGGTGACAAATTATTATTGAGGAACCAGCTGGAAACTAGCCATTTTTCCTTATGTCTGCTCTGTGTTTCTTCTAGTGTATTGTTCTGCTGCAACACAATGTCTCTGTTTTTCAAATAGTTATACTCCTTGACGAGTGGTATTTCTCCAGGTCTGGCAGTCCAGGGCGCAAGTTTCAGAGTTGTCAATATCAATGTTACGTCGTTTCAGGATGATTGTAATGCTGTTATTATTGCTTTGGGATACAATGGTTTGACATGAAGACAAGTGCGCAACATATTGAAGCTGATGTTACGCATCACTTCTTTACTTGTGTTTTGGAAGAGGTCAGAAATACTAAGTTTGTATGTTTATCCTGTCAGACAATTCTCAAGATATCTCTGAGGTATCCTTGATGTTGCTGTTCACGTTTCACATCCACATAAGAAAATCAGAACTACAACATGTTTGTACAGTGGAAATCTAGTAAGGGTATTGATGTCTCGATTATTGAAAATTCTCATTTGCAGCCTCTCAAATGCTGTCTTGGCACGTTTAAAGAAGTGGTGGACTACCATTTACATGTTGGCTTTTGCAGAGAGATACTCCCAAGTTACAGAAAACAGTCAACATTCTGAGCATTGATCATTATGCTAAGCACTCAGAACAGGTTCCTACAGTGCGTTAGAAAAGAGTATTGGCAGCAAGCAGTGCAGCTGTGGCCTGTCCAAGTGCACAATTCAGGTGATAGCGATATCTGCTCAGGGTCAGATGCGAGTGGACAGATCGCGCAACATGGTGAATCGAGAGACTAAAATCACAATGTTTCTGTAAAAATATAGCCTATTACAAAAAGATAGACTGTTAATAAAGCAACTTGAAAAGGAGTAAATTGTAAACCTAATGATTATTGTACACTTACCAGACTCACAGCAGATGTTGAAAATGTTTACCATGAAGTTCCAAGGAGAGGGCAACATGTTTACACTTTGACCAATGTTTCATTATGAACGGAGTTCACAGAATTTGTTATGGCTACTTTTAATTCCTCAGTTGGTCTGGGAGTAGACTGGTAAACTGAATACATGGCAGCACTCCAGAAAAAGTCGGCAAGTGACAAATCAGGGCTACGTGGTAGCCAGAACCCTCGTGAAATTATTAATTCCTCAAATATATCACTTAAAAATGGCACAAAGTGGCTCCCCTGTCTTGTTGAAAAAATGAACCCATAATTTCCATTCCATTTAGTTCTGCAATGAACAGGTGCAAGATTTCTTTACAGTAAACTTCTGAATCTACCGTGCTGTTGAAAAATATCGGCCCAGTAATTCATGAACATGAGATTGCAATCCGCGTGCCAATCTTTTGAGAATGAATTTGTGTTTCACGAATTGTATGTGGATTTTTAGATGTCCAAAGTTGGGTATTTTGACTGTTTATGTAATCGATTAATGAACGGCAGAAAACTTATATGTATAAAGATTTAGCTGTTTAGATATAGATTCTTGCTACTTCATGCGCTGTGAAGACAGATACATTTCTCTGTTGTGCCAATTTCTGCATGGAATGAGATGGACTTTTAAGGAGCCTGTTAAAATTGGTGGTCTACCACTCTTCATAGTATTGAATATGGCACCGCAGCTATGAAATTTACTCATTAAACCTCGCAGAGTATCATGAGGTGGTAGAACTGAGCCTGGAAACAATTCATGAAGTCTTTTTTTCACTGCATCTGTGTATTTATCACCTTACCGGAAAACCCACTCCATTAAAAATGTTCGCTCCCCTGTTGTAAGCTTCTTAAGTCTTGCATGGTACTTACTACCTCATCTGACCTTCACTTTAACAGCATTGCATCCTGCTTGGTTCTGCTGGAGCATTGCCAACATATGCAGGATCACCCCCAGCCAATATCACTGCGGAGACTCATTTCTAACATACTGTAGAGTTGGCTGGTGTAAAATGTTAGTCTTCTGAACATTGAAGTTCTAATTTGTATTATGCCTTGCTGAATGCATGTAGAAAGTCATGAAGTTCAACTTCTGACTATGATAGGATAGCATTGTAATTTGTTATTTGAAAAAATCTAACCGTTGACTAGTACCAGTATTGTTAATGCAGTATGTATATGGAGAAGAGAATTGACACTACCGAGCTCAATAGCTGCTGTTACTTAAGTGCGGCCAGTATCCAGTATTCGGGAGATAGTGGGTTCAAACCCCACTATCGTGTAACCCTATTTCAAGCTGGTTTTTAACTTCGAAAGGTTCTTCACTGCTTCTGTTTGTGATTACTGTTTTTAATACTCTTATGAACTTCACTGGACAAGGAAATGAACAAATAGCCCACCTGGTGGCCATGATCGTTAAGGTGCTGAAGTCTAAATGGTCTGACACCGAGGTTAGCCGGTTCAAGTCCCATTGGTCGAAAAAAATTTCACCATCAGAATGTTGGCTGGCAGGGTAGGGGGGGTGGGGGGGTGGTATACAATTTCTAATCACTAGATTGCGTGCCAAAAGCCTGGATTAAATTCCAAACCTCTCCACAGTTCTCAAGTGGAGTGAGGGCATATGACGCTGTTGATGGTGATTCGTCCGTCGGATGGAGACGTTAAGCCATGAGTAGACTCCTTGATGCTATTCGACAGGAGTAGTCTATGTGCCGGCACTGGGTTTCACTCTCTCTCTACTACCATATATCATGTCATTCATTTCCATTAACTCCTCTGATGAGGTTGACGTCAGGAAGGGCATCCAGTCATAAAAACCCGCCACGACAGATTCATCTCGCCTCATACTCGACCCAGTAGGGAAACGGGACAAGGGTTGGACAAACAAACAAAGGAAATGAACAAACGAGTGATAAATAAAGTTATATACAGAAACTCCAGAACATGAAAAAGATGTCGTCTTACAGTATGTCCATTCTTCTGTATATGATTTGTGTATTAATATTGTGATCCATTCCATTGTTAGTAGACCTTTATCATCAAATGTTTTTCTTAAAACTCATTTTGATTTGTACGTGCAGCAAAATTGTTAATTAATGCCACTAACATTGACCATTATTAGTAATTATATTCGGTAAATAAGAATGAGAACATAATTTCTGCAGCTCATTCTGTAAACATGAACTCTGAAAGAGCCTGGAATAATTTACTTACTGAACTACCAGTATGTGTTACATACATACTTACTTCTTAAACTCAAGGTAATGTAAATCACTTGGCATTTAAAAGTGCTTAAAATTCAAAGGACCTATATCAGTATACTAGCAAGATACCCGTGCTTTGCTACGGTATTATACTGAAGTTTATAATTTAATGCTTATTGTTTTTATATATAATCCGCCGAAATTTGCGATCTGACTCGTTTTCTGCGAGAATCCACCAAAATTCCCGATCTGACTGGTTTTCTATTATTTTACGGCACGTTTCTTCACATTTTTCAATCTTCCTTTCCAGCAATCGATTTTGTACATCCCGGGCTAGGCTCAGGTATTCCTCCCGGTCAGTTGGGTCCGTAAATCTTTGCCATTCTTTCCTATAATCATTTTTAATATGGATAAAATCCTTCAGGAGATCCGGCGTGGTGTCATATTGGGTGCCTTGGCGGCACTGAACCCGCGGCCGGACTGCATTCTTAGTCATTACCCGTCCAGGAGCCGTTTCCAGCGCGGTCCGCACATTTGATGACGATCCGGATTATTATTATTATTATTATTATTATTATTATTATTATTATTATTATTATGTCTTGCTGGAATGGCTGATGACAGGGAAAACCGGAGTATCCGGAGAAAAACCTGTCCCGCCTCCGTTTTGTCCAGCACGAATGTCACATGGAGTGACCGAGATTTGATCCACGGAACCCAGCTGTGAGAGGCCGGTGCGCTGTTGCCTGAGCAACGGAGGATCCTTATAAGTACATTAATAACAGTAAAATAAATTGGTCTCACCTCCTTCTACACCCCACCGCCGTTAAGTTTATTTACCGCCACCCCCCCCCCCCCCCCAATAAAACGAAATTAAAAGAATGCTTGTTTCTTTATGTTTAAGGGAGATTCCAAACACCAATGTTCACGTTTATTACCTTCAGTTTTGAGATATAAGTATCCCCATAAAAATAATTTACTTTTTTCACTTCATTTCACAATACTCCCCCCCCCCCCCCAAGTGAATTTTCCCGCAAAAAATACTTGTTTCTTTAATAGTAAAGGATTTTCTAAATACCAATTATCACGACTCTAACTTCTTCAGTTTTTGATTTATGTGTCCTCACGAAAGGAATTAAACTCCTTTGCACTCCCGCCCTCCAAGATGGTTTCCCCACCAAAACGCGTTTTTCATTTTTTTAAAGGAGATCCAAATACGAATTTTCACGTCTGTAACAACTTTAGTTTTTATTAGATGTATGTATTCTCATACAATTAAGTCAATTAATTTTTCAATTCTTTCACCCCCCCCCCCCACTTCATTGGATTTCCCGAGAATACGTGTTTCTTTACTTTTAAAGCACATTGCAAATCAATTTTCACGTCTGTAACATCTTCATTTTTGGGATATCAGTAGCCTAATTAAAAGAATTCAACACCATTTTCAGTCACTTTTACCCCCACCACCACCACTACCACCACCACCCAAGTGGTATTTGCGAAAACTAAAAGTGCATGTTTCTTTATGTTTAATAGAGATAAAAAATACCATTTTTCACTTCTGTAACATGTTAAGTTTTTTAGATATACTGTAAAAATACTCATTTTAAAATTTCACCCCTTTTGAGTTCCCCTTAAGTGGAGTTTCCAAAAACAAATCACCTATGTTTCTTTACATTTACAGGAGACTCCAAACACCCACTTTTTACGTCTGTAACATTTTACGTTTCCAAGATATTCTGTAGATATAGTCTTTCAAAAAATTCACCCGAATTTGTCACTCATGTTTAATCGCCATGAATTGGATTTTCCAAAAACTAAAAAATACGTGTTTCTTTATTTTTAAAGGAAATCCCATATACAAATTTTCAGTTCTGCAATATCTTTCGTTTCTGAGAAATGTGTATCCTCATTAAAGGCATTCAACCCATTTTTCACCCTTTTACACCCTTCCTGTTAGGATTTACAGGAAACAAAAAAATACGTGTTCCTTTATTTTTAGAGGAGATTCTAACTACCAATTTTTACATCTGTAAATTTTAAAGTTTTAAGATGTAGACACACTCATTTTAAAAATTCACCCCCCTTTTCACCCGCCAATATTTGGATTTTCCAAATAAGGAAAAAAATACGTGTTTCTTTACTTTTAAAGTAGATCCAAAATACCAATTTTCAGGTCTGTAATATCTTCAGTTTCTGAGATATAAGTAGCCTCATTAAAGGCATTCAACCCCTTTTTCACCCCTTTTCACTCCTCCTATTGTGATTTTCCAAAAACAAAAAATACATGTTTCTTTATTTTTAATGAAGATTCTAAATACTAATTTTTACATCTGCAAACTTTAAAAGTTTGGAGATATAGATTCACTCATTTTAAAAATTCACCCCCTTTTCACCCTCCCATTAATTGGATTTTCCAAAAACAAAAAAATACGTGTTTCTTTATTTTTAAAAGAGATCAAAAGTACCAATTTTCAGATCTGTAATATCTTCAGTTTCTGAGATATAAGTACCGGTATCCTGATTAAAGTCATTCAACCCATTTTCCCCCATTTTCACCCTTTTTCACCCCTCCTATTGGGATTTTCTGAAAACAAAAAAATACGTGTTTCCTTATTTTTAAAGAAGATTCTAAATACCAATTTTTATATCTGTAAACTTTTAAAGTTTTGAGATATAGATACACTCATTTTAAAATTTCAACCCCCTTTTTCACCCCCTTAGCGACGGAATATCCAAAAATCCTCTTTTAGCGAGCACCTACATATTAATATGAATATATCCCCAAAATTTCATTTCTTTATGTCCAGTAGTTTTGGGTCGGCGATGATGAATCAGTCAGTCAGTCAGTCAGTCAGTCAGTCAGGACAAGTTATTTTATATATATAGATTTACTGGTATGTTAAAGAACCTCTTTCAGGGCAACTATGTTAGTTTGATTGCAAGCATCTAGCCTCCTCCTCTACCTATTGCAGCAGCAGCATCATCATCATCTTATTCTTATTCTACTTTCCTGGCTTTTTCCCCAGTTATTTGGGGATTAAGCCTAGTTTTATGGCCAGATGCCCATCCTGATGTCAACCCTTTATGGAGGGATGTATCACTATTGTTTCTGTGGTGCTTGGTAGTGTGGTATGTTGTATGTAAATAAACATGTACCTAACACAGTCACAAATGTCCATCCCCCAAGCTAGAAGAATGAACCAAATGTGGCCAAAATTCCCTGGTCTGTCTGGAAATGGAACCTAGGCCCTTTGAACTGAAGATCACTATGCTGACCATAACACTCTACCATTGTAGCTGACCAGTTTAATTTGAAAGATTACTGTGATGTACCGTATATAGTCACACTCCTTAACTAAAAGTATATATTTCTAGTATCATAGAAGAAACATCTTATTGCCACAGTTATTGTAGATTGCAGTTTACATCCTTGTTCCTCTGGTATGTATTTGGATTAGATTTAGTGTGATGGGCACATCCTTCTGGTGAATTTTTGTTTGGTATTTATAATGCCCTTGCACCTTGTAAGCTTTGTAGCAGGGCTGTTTTTGTATCTGAAGGCAAGGTGAGGGTGCTCGTGGGGACAGCGATCCTTCAGAACTTTATCAACAGGCTGTGAATCGCAGTGTGAGGTGGGTTTGCTTCTTGGTATTACTCATATGCATGTACCTGCTGGTATTAACCCTACAAAGCTTTGAAATTAAAAAGAAAATACTTTTTGGCTTAAAGTAATACAGTATAATTTTATTTCACTTTTAAATGCTTAATATTTCCTTTTTCCTTTATTTTATTAATACTAGAATAATGCAGTATATTTATTTCCTTTATAGTTTTTTTATTTTCAAACTTTAACTGCATTTCTTATTATTACTAATTACAGCTTCATTTATATATAGAGTACATCAAGAAATATTTTCTGCTGTTATTATTGATGAATTTACTTTTTTTAAACACACACGTACACACTGGATGGTCCACTAGCCCCTTGTAATTCATGAAAATATGCAATCCATCTAAATGAAGGTACCATTCCACAAACATTCTGTTTATTGCATGTGTTTTTATAAGACATATACCACAAATACAAACTAACTAATAGGTTATTGCAGCAGAATGCAAAATGAACACTGTAAAACATGAATCAGAGATATGAAAAGGATATTACATTGCAAGGTGGATGGCCGTGACCCCAAGTTCAACTTCTAAGAGCACTGTATGGCAAGCATGGCTGAAGTGGGAAGGTGTCGGTCACCATCAGGGCTGATGGGGAATGGATGGTTCAAAACCAGGCTTATGCAAATATTTTTGTAGGTGTTCACAGCTTCCCAGTATGAAGGAAGACAGCAGGAATCATTAGTGTTAATGTTAATTCAATATTTTAAACTTCGTTGAATTCTTCAAAGGGTCATGGATCTGAAATATACTTATTTTTGAACATGAAGGTATATTATAGTGTTATGTGTATTATAACAGGCTAAAAAACTTCAAGGTTACTTTTACATTTTAAGAGTTTGTTTGCGTTTCAGGTACTGAGTTAACATTGGTGCTAACAATTTGTGCTGTCTTCCTTCATTTTAGGAAACTGTAAGCACTTTCAAAAATGTTTTTGCATATGTTTGGACTCAAACCGTTCATTCGCTGTGAGCCCTGATGGATGACCAGAATCTTGTCACTTTAGTCACGCTTGCCATACAGTGCTTGGATCTTAGATGTTCTTGCATTGAATGGCCATCCACCTCCAAGGTCACTTTACACAACCTATTAACGAGTTTGTATTAGTGGTAAATATATTATAAAGGCACACAATAAACAGAATGTTTGTGAAATGGTCCTTTAATCTTGGTGCAAAGATAGCATTTAGTCCTTTTTCCTGTGCAAGTCTGCAGATGGGTTGCATATCGTTTTGAATTATAGGGCGGATGGACCCCCTGGTATACAAATACAGTACAGGAAAACCCTCTCTATTCACTCATTTCTATGTAAATTTCAACATAATTTTTTTTTTCACTGGGAGGTTAAGGGCCAACGACTCGTTAATGATTTTTCAAGTAATGTAAATTGCTCACTCAGCAAAGCAGGCATTTTTATCAATCCCTGAGGTTTTTCTTTTTCTTTACTAAGTACCTTAGTGAATGTAGTCCATTTAAATATGGTAACTCAAATCTAATATACATTTTCTTATGAAGGAAGTACTTACATAGAATGTTAAAAGGAAGTACTCACATAGAATGTTAAGTTCAGTGGTTTCCCAATCAATTCTACATCAAGCAATTCTTGTCCAGTATTAGGGGCCAACAACCTAGAAGTTGGGCCCCTAAAATCACAGTTTTCATCATAGTTATCATCACCTGTACTGTTAATGTTAGGTGTATTTTTTCCAGATGTGGAATTTGGTAAAAAATTTAAATTCATTCCTTCATTTAAGCATTAAAATATACAGTATACAACTGTATTTTCATTGCTCGTAAATTTGAAATTAACCAGTTGTATATATTCATTTACTATATATAGCTATAAAACTTGAAGTCTTTAAATATTAAAAATGTTTTTGCTATAAATATTAAACTAAATGTATGTGTTCTATAATTATGTGGTGTAATAAATTGTATTATTTAACCAGATGTTAAAAATAGTGTTCATGTCACTGGTTGAAGGTAAACTTTGCAAGGCAAGATGAATAAAACAATTCAGTATGAAGTATTGTCTCTGCTGCACATAACATAAAAATCATGCATGCTTTAAATTCATCTTCTTTTTCTTTATAAGGAAGTGATTGTTATGGTGGATAGATTTTTCCAGTTTGTCTCAGATGAGGTCATTGCCCAGTAAATGATTATACTGAATAAATTTTGGAACAACATTATTAACAGAGTTTTTGCCAATTTCTCCTCATTGAAGACTTATGTTGAAGTCCAAGTAATGTTTGAAGGGCAACATATGTAAACTTGTATCCTCATTCCAAGGTGGTGCAACTCATTTGAGGCATATCCCTGCTGGAGGCACATTACATGAACCTATTTAACTACAGTCTTTGAAGTCATTGAAGTCTTGAATTTCTGGCAATATCTGAAATCAAATCCAGACTCCTGAAGACTGCAGTGAATAGTGCGAACCATTACACTATTGAGGTGGATAAAAGGCAACAATATGCAACTGGATTGGAATGAAATTGTTTCAAATATTCTGGTAACCAGGGGAACTATATTTGTAGGGTAAGGGTAGCATATGAAGGCAGTTTCTTTGCTGGTGTTTTGGCCCCATGAAACAATTAGTGAATATGTCCACAGGAGAACTAAAATTTTGTTGCATATTTATGACACTACTATACAATCAGTTTACACCTATCAATGAGAGATCATTCTGGAGTATTGTAGTAAGATACAGGAGTGACCAACAAGGTGGTTAGATACGAATCTTACCATCTGAGACTGGATAGAACAACGTATCAAACATGCAAATGAACCTCCGTATGCACTGGAAGCCATATTACATGAAGAATAACTTGTATCAAACATGAGGGTACAAACATAGAGGAGTCAATGCTAAAGTAGGAAGGCGACAACGTGACAACTCGACTTAGCAACAGGGCTACAGAGAGATCATGAGATCTCTTCCATATTTAGTCTCTAACAGTAATGTTGTTTTTTTCACACAGCTAACCAATTTTAAAGTTTTTTGGGGATGGTGTGGTGCCAGAATTTTATCTTGCAGAAGTTCTTTTACGTGCCAGTAATTCTACCAGTATGAGCCTAATGTATTTGAGCACCTTAAAATAACATCAGACTGAGCTGGGATTGAACCTGTCAACTTGAGCTCAAAATTTTCAGTCTTTGAAGTCTTTGTGTAGTGTCATGTAGTTTACTTCCAGTGTAGCTGAAAGTATATTTTTTAAATGTTGTCTAGCAGTGACAATGAAGATAGTGCGAGTGCAACATGAAACTGCATCGAGGCAACTGTCCGTAAAAAACAAATGATTTGTTTTGACATCCTTGGCCACCTTGTCGGTTTGGTTAGCCCTAATTTTAGCATGCTTCCTCTCTAAAAGGTGTCCTTGAGAAAGGTTCCAATATTTACAGAGGAAGCAGTGCACAACAAAGGCAAATAGTTCCTATAAACATTAGTTGCAAACCCAATATCGTGATATAGATGTTGAATCCTGTAGGGAACCTGAAATATTTGTCCCGAATGAATAAATTTATAATACCAATATAAATGGTCCATTATTGGACAGTATAAATTATCCAGCTAACTCATTCCTGGTTGCCAGCGTTTCGCCCCAGTGCACTAAGTTAGGCTCATAGTTGGTAAATAGCACACCCACCAAGACGCATAGCTAGTGCATACCGTGGAGGCCACTGAGTAGATGATTTGGAGCCACCGGCAGTGCTAACGCACTATGAGAGACTTAGTCTCATTACCAAAAATTGATGCCTTCCTGGCCATCAGATGATACAGATGTTGAATCCCATAGGGAACCTGAAATATTTGACCCGAATGAGTAAATTTATAATACCAATATAAATGGTCCGTTATTGGTCCTGGACCAATATTACTTTAAATTTCAAATGATATAGAGCAGAAATATTATATAACCTGTGGTTAGTAAGATAACTACTTCTGTTCCATTTGAGCAGTGTCTGTTCTGTTTGTACATTAAAATATTCATCAAATATGAAATCCTGAAAAGTAATTTGATATTATATTGGTCCTGGACCAATAATGGACCATTTATATTGATATTATGAATTTACTCATTCGGGACAAATATCTCAAGTTCCCTATGGAATTCAACATCTATATCATCTGATGGCCAAGCAGACATCAGTTGTTGGTAAAGAGACAAAGTCTCTCATAGTGCATTGGCACTGCTGGTGGCTCGAAATAGCCTACACAGTGGCCTCCACGGCACACAGCACCGACGTCTCTCAAGTGGACTACACAACTCTTCGCAGAAGACACTCCTGCTATTTTGGATCGGCCGGGTGGCTAAACATCTTTACTATCCGCTTGCGCCGAGCCAACAAAGCATATAGGCCGACTCCTCGTTGGATGTCAGCCTCCCTACTATCAACCACCATGATGAGCACCACCATCACCACTACCTTTGTGACCCCTGCTCACACCTTCTCCTCCCTTTCCATCACAACTGTTACGTCGTCCCATTCATCGCCGCTTCTATCCACCTCTCTTCCCGCGCTACCTCCTGTTGATCCACCTCGACTATAACGTATTCCTCCCCGCCACGTCACCCGCCCTCTTACTCCGTCTTTATCTGCCTTGCAAACCACTACGTCACCACCACTGTCCGTTGTACCAGCAGCAGCCGCTCATCAACTTCCATCACCGTCAGCAACATCAGCCACAAACGAAGTCTTCAGTTGCGTCGTCCGTGGCGTAAGCCCACTCATCCCGGCAACCAACATTCAAGAACAACTCCGCCTTCAAGCCATACCTGTCAAGAGGGCGTTCCATATCTACAACTCCACCGGCCCGACATACTTAATCAGACTTCAGCTTCATAGCGCAGCAGCAGTCACCCACCTGATCTCCAACGGAACACTTCTCTTCGGCCGTCATCATACCGTCGAACCCTCTTGCTCACCTTCCCACCTTAGCCATCGCACCTCCACATCTCGTCGCCATATCCGGCCAGATCATCCCCGCTTTCAACGTTCTTCCCATGTCCGTCCACCTACTTCCTCTGCTAATCTCTCCCCGCCTACCCTTGCACATCTCCAACACCTCACAACTGTCCTTTACCATATTGCTTCAACACTTCACCACCTTACCTTTCCATGCAACTTCCTTCTCGACACTCTGGTGTAAACCTCCATCTAAAGTTATTTCCCCAAGCCGAGTGGCTCTTCCATAATATTCACATCGCTTACCCATCTCCTACATCTACAAGCATCACATTACTCTCTTCACTGCTCCTGGCCCGAGAGATCGCATTACGATCTAGAGGGCTCGCCTTACCCTCCGGGCGGGGAACCAAAACTTTTTCGTCATCGTCGTCGCCTCCACGGGGTTGGTGGATGCAGAGTGGGTTTCGTCCCTTAAGAGGCCATGGCTTGCCCATGGTTCAACAGCTCTGTACTCTAACCGGCCAACCGAGCAGAGGAAAGTTGGCCACGGCTCTACTGTGGCTCTACGCCTCTGCATTCGGGAGACGGGCATGGGGCACAGTGCCGGACTTCACGCCTGGCCCCACCCGTTGGCTGTCCTGAGAATGGTTTTCCGTGGTTTTTCCATTCTCCTGCACTAAGGCGAATGCCGGGACAGTTCGTAGTATAGGTCACGGTTGCCCACCCCCTCACCTTCTCTGCACATCTCCTCGCCATATCAAATCTCCCGGCCTGAGAGACGGCGTCACTGTCTAAGAGGCCCGCCTCCCCCTTCAGGGGAGGAATGAAAACATTTATTAGTAGTAGCCTCCACGGTATGCACTAGCCATGCATCTTGGTGGGTGTTCTATTTACCAACTGATGAGCCCAACTTAGCACACTGGGGCAAAACCCTGGCAACCAGGAATGAGTTAGCTGGAAAATTTATAATGTCCAATAACAGACCATTTATATTGGTATTGGATGCCCAACATCTTTGGAGTCATGGTCCGCTACCACTGCCATCAATGATCTCCATGTTCTAATAATTTATAGGGGGTCATATGCAACAAAAGATGGAAATACATTCCTAACTAAACATTGCTCGAAACCTACTCACACATTGTGGTAAGATCTTATTATGATGGGGCACTGGCTCATTTTCATCACAGGGTGACGCCTAACATGAGTCTTCCAAAAGTGTTGGATTGGTCTGGGAGAGCCAATCCTAGGACTGCCCTTTTGTTTGACCTTAAACCTTTACATGTCCCCAAAGCCAAAAATCTAAAGACCATGGTGTATGCAGTCCCCATAAATGATATGGATATACAAGGAGAATTTGTGTTCAGTGCCTGTGATGTAATCCAGCTACAGCCAGGGATGTTCCAACGAATGCATGATTCCATGCGACGTAAGGTGGAAGGCTGTATTGCAATGGATGACGGTCACATGTTGCAAGTAGTAGATCAAAGACATGGAGATCATTGATGGTTGTGGTTGCGGACCTGAACTCCGAAGATATTCGATTTGCGACCAAGGTTTATAGGACCTTATTTTCCTTCGTTCGTTGCGTGCTGCCTCTGCTGCAAAAATTGGAACCTTTTTCAAGGACACCTGTATGTGCGCTCCCAATTAAAAGTCTTACTTTGCTTCAACAACCTGTTGCTTTGTCACCTTATCATCTTGCTGTAGTCTTGTCTCCTTACTGTGTTTGTACGCTAAGATGTGTTATCTCTTTGGAAGCACATAAGATCATTGTAATCAGTTATCCATGGCAATACACTCTTCTGAACTTTCTTTAATTTATAGTTTCAGTTTTTACCTCGGCTTGCGAGACATGAACACTCAAATAGAACACTTACTTTTATGAAATTAACTATGGTATAGGCATACACAATTTATATATATAGTAAAGAAAATCTTTAGTTTAATATTACTGCAAATTTCAAATGATATAGAGCAGAAACATTACATCACCTGTGGTTAGTAAGATAACTACTTCTGTTCCTTTTGAACAGTATCTGTTCTGTGTGTAGGTTAAAATATTCATCAAATAGGAAATCCTGAAAAGTAATTTGATATTAAGATATTCGTGGCAAAAACTTTGGAAAAAGCAGAATGTTGGAATTCCTCAAATTTTTGTCATTACTGTTCATATTTACTAACTGCATTGTGCATGTCAAGATTGTACGCTATAATTACTTTTCTTTCTTTTATGTGTGCAATTAACATAGAAATAAAACTTCTAATTTTTGCATGTCTCTGTAAAAAATATTAACAGTTTATTATTGTGTCCTTTTTATCATTCATTTGTGTTATTTGGTTTTTCACTTTTTAAACTTTTATTATGTTCTTGGAAGGGTCGTCAACACATCAACTTTTTTATCATTTATGGTAACTAATTTTGCTATAATGAGTGATGCAAATGACCTTTTCTGGCCTGATCACTCAGTGAAGTGGTACTTCTCAAAAGGTATACTTTCACATTGAGTTTTGATATAAGGAACTGCAGTTATCAACACTATAAGACAAGTGTCTTTAACTTCACTCCTCACAGAAAAATATTCTGATGGAAGAATTCCCTCTAGCATATTTTTGTATCAGGCCTGTTTTCTATTAAGTCACTTACGAGTATTACAGATCTTGTAAAGATGATCTTTCATCCTGTTGACTGTCATCAATGTGGTAGATGGAGATGACTATAATTAAAAACCAGTACAGCTGTAGTTTTATTTAGAATTACATTTTAGGAAATAAAAAAACATAGAAATAGACTTAAAACAAGATATGAGGATAATTTGTAACTTTACAATACTTTTGTGATATAATATGTGTATTGGAGAGAATATATCAAAGTATACGAGTATACGTCGGGCACATGAAATAAGGAGGAGGACCAGGAACATAAAGGATAAACATAATGATAGGTCAGTAATGGGAGGAGTAATGGCAGAAGAAGAAGGAAGAATAAATAGGGCAAGGACAAACTCATCTTCATATTTTGTTGTTTTCTAGATGGGCTCTCTTGCCATCAGTCTCCATTCTTCTAGTTCACTTTCTTCTCAGACCCTACCCAGTGAGTTTTCATGTCCTAGTTTCATCAGGGGATAGAGATAATTATTGTAAATATGAATTTTTTAGTGATGTAGCCATACGCTAAATTAAATAACCAGGGAAGTAGGCATCATTGCTCATTGAGAGGCTTGTGCTACATTATTTACTTTAATTTCATTGTACGATAAGGGGAAGGTCAGACACAGAAAAAGAGAAAAAGAGTTTATCTATACATAATAAAAGGCAAGGAACACAGGATATTTAAGAAACCAAGGAAGGAAGGATAGGAAGTTACTAACAAGTCATTGTTGGAAGGAGGAGCAAAAGAATTAAAGATAATTTTCTGACCTTCACCATCTGTTAACGTCATGCATGGGTTCTGTTCTCAGACTGCCTGGCTGGGTGGCTCAGATGGTCGAGGTGCTGGCCTTCTGACCCCAACTTGGCAGGTTCGATCTCGGCTCAGTCTGGTAGTATTTGAAGGTGCTCAAATACGTCAGCCTCATATCTGTACATTTACTGGCACGTAGTTAGTGGGACGTACAGCAATAACATTATTTATTTGTTCTCAGACTTCCTTCCCAGCTTCATTTGAGAAGTGGGTATCCATACTAATTGCAGAGAGACAGCAAATGTAGACAGTAAGTCTAGAGTAAAGAAACCATGCCAAAGAGAAAGACAGAAAAATTTCAGACATGTAGATAGAAAAAAAAAGGTTTGCATTTTATCAGTAAAAGGCACAAAAAACAGAGGAAATAGAGAAGAAGAGAAAGGAATCTTTTGGGGAAAGGGAACGCAAGTACTGTATTTGTCTATTAACTTACACTTCAAACATCATTACCTCTCAAGAATGATTTGATCCATGAATGTAGATTCTGGGGAGGCTGAGAAGGAACTACAAAGCCATTGGTGGTACAGAAGAAATTGAACAAGAACAACTTTATTGATAGGGAGAGAAACCTTTCATGATACCATATTCAGCCATTAGATACTGTGTATTGAAAATAATATTCTTACTGAAATAGAAGGGATTGTTGACTGCATTTGCAAGCTGCCGTAGTATTTTCAATTGGGACTCATTTAGTTAAATGTGAAGTAGCATTACGATACAAAGATTCTCTTCAATTTTAATATTACCAGAAAAAATTGTCTTCATTTTTGAGGGTGATTTAAAGTAGCTTGAGGAGTAACAGTGGACATAGCTTTAAGAATTAAGAAACTCTCTAACAGTTTTTGAAAACTGTAAAAAATAGTAGGGACAACAATGCTGTTATTATTATTATTATTATTATTATTATTATTATTATTATTATTATTATTATTATTATTATTATTATCATTATTATTTCCCTCTGGCACATGCAAGATTTAGAAATAAATCTCTGAAAAGAAAGGTTTTGTATTAAACTAAGAACATGTAGACCTGAGTAACTATTTACCATCAAACTTCCTTCTGGAAAGTTAAATAAAGCTGTGCGATAATTGTGGAACTCAGGTGTACCAACTAGCACGTGCCATTCTTGGCATAATACTGGTTGTCAGATGATCAATCAAATGCACTTCACTTGTAATGATTAAAAACACTTTAAATTAATTTCAAGGTCTCAAGTTTTGCCTTTAAAATAGATAGGAGATATTTTTCTCCTGCAGACAAACGGTTTCAGTTTTATTTCACAGTTTTTTCTTTGGAACCTCATTGAAACTATACACTTTACCTCATTCAGAATGTGACTTGGTTTTGTAAAGATTTATACTCAGCCCTAATATAGTTAGTCCTAAATTACTAAAACTTCCTGAAATAAGTGTTAGAAACTTCAGTTACAAAAGAATAAGCTAATATATAAAACATTATGAATATTTACCTTAATATATATATATATATACTAGCCTATACTAAGATTTAAGTGTGGTGTACAACATATTTAAAGGAAGTTTGGAGTGTTGACGACCTAGTTCTCTAACCTGCATGTTCTTGCAGTGATTCTGTAACATAAATGGATGTAAAAAGGCATTTTATTTTGACAATCTAGAGTTGTTTTGAGTTGTTTTTCTTTATCCTTTTTCTGTTTTTACTATTTTTTTTATTTTGCATGCACTTCTTATGAATGTTGTGAAAAGGGCTGGTCTAGCTTAGAGAGATTGAAATGAACCATGAATGAAATTTCTAGTTAAGAGTTGATGTTCTTGCTGATTAAATTTAAATATATTGATTCCCTTAGCATTCCAAATGAGAGAACTAAGATTTATTAACCTGTGTAATAATGGTGAAATAATTTGGCCAACAATGAGATCAGGGCTCATTGTATGATAGCAATACAAAATTTGGTTTTGCAAACTCTCCATTCCTTCTCCTGTTAGACAAGTAAATTGAAACACTTCAACATCAATAGTTGGTGTTACTCAAGGCAGTTCCATTGGATATGATACTTCTGTGAGTAATGCATTTCCATTGATTCACATCAATAGATTCCATTTGATTGACTGCTTACTACTGAAGTTGTATCTTTGAAAAGTTGCTGTGCAATTTAGGGCACATAGCTGTCAGCTTGCATTCGGGAGATAGTGTGTTTGAACCCCAATGTTGGCAGTCCTGAAAATAGTTTACAGTGGTTTCACATTTTCACAGCAGGCTGTACCTTAATTAAGTGATGGTTGTTTCCTTCCCTTTCCTATCCCCCATCCCGTTAGAGCAATATGTGTCAGTGTGACATAAAGCAAAGTGTAAAAAGGATAGCTTAAAAAGTTTCCATAAGTTTCTTATTTCTCTTATTTCTGTTTATCCGTAAGTCAGACTAGTATTTTCTAGTCACGTTGCACTATCCAAAACTCTAGCCTGCTCTGATATTTCACTGTTACACTATTCCCTTTGTTCCTTGTTTCTTTTTCAACAGTCTCACCTTTAAACATTAAGGTGTGCATCTGCTTCAAAGTAGTATGGTACATTTCTTTCTTCTTCCTTTCATCAGATACTATAATTTTCTTGCATATCTTTTTTTAAAGGGGAGAGTAAATTGTAATGTCATATGCATGCAGTTTAGCACTAACTTCTGCCAACTCCTAATATATAGGACTAATATTTAATTAACATTAGTTATATAATCAGTCAGTCCTCTATACAGTACATGTTTTGTTCAGTGTTATCTCTTCCGCGATAATCCTTGGCACTTTGGAAATGTGCTACTAAACTTTCAACATTTTTCCACACAGAAGAAACATTTCTGAAGTTGGAAGCAATCCATCTGTTATCTAAAATCCTTCTAATTTTTAGGACTATAGTACTTCTGCATGAGCTTTTAATTCCCTGACACTTTAGTTGACTGATGGTAGGAAAAATTTGAGATGATTTACATATGATGGAAAATCTTGGCTCACAGCATCAGCTACAGAAAGTTCCAGCCTGTGATTGGCAAAGTGCCAGAATAAAACATTGGGAAATTCCTGCTCAATTAACATAATTTTCCCCTTCTTCCTTCCAAGCATAACTGCAGCCCCAGCTGCGACAAGATGTTGTTTTGAAAATTCATCCTTGAACTGCAGTATTCCAAGATGTGTTATCTACCATTGAGTTAAATATGCCTTCAGTAGTGACACCTTCTAATTCAGTAGTATCCCAAAATTGTTGGCAGGCTCATTCATGTCTAGAAGCATTGTTCTCAAGTATACAGTAAGTGATGACAGCCGTCAGATTGTGGTACACTCGTCTACGAGGAGAGCAATTTTACTGTCTCCATCTACTATCTACTTTTTTTTATTACTCTACTTCTTATTTCTGTAGCAGTATGAGAAACTGCACTTATATGTCAAAGAGGTGAATGCAAAATACAGTCCATCAGTTTCAGTCTCATAATCATGAAAGGCTTGTTTTATTAACTGGCTGTATGCTGTTCGAAAAATATTGACTGATACTTCCTTATTTTTCTCAAAATTATTTGTGCATGCAGTTTCTAAAATTTTTAGTTTTGCCATTCTTAACACTTTTTAAGTGCAACCTGTAACTCTCTTTATGTTACAATATTTTGTTTATGTAGGGAAAGCATTTTGTCAGATCTATTGCATAAATAGAAACTCAAATCCACTGCTGTGAGACGTTCATCCCCCATATGCACTTTGTTCCCAAATCACCAACTTCTTTACAAGCTCTGCAGCCAAGTTTTAAATTTTTTTTACAACCACACACTAATATTTATTGCAAAATTCCTGCCTTTTTCCTTGAAATCCTAGCATTCAGGAATGTTCTTTCTTTCTTTCTTTCTTTCTTTCTTTCTTTCTTTCTTCTTCTATGTGCCTTGCCCAGTCTCCCGGATGTTGGCGATCAATGTGGAGAGTGCTTTTCTGTGTTCAGCAACACGGTACAGTTCTTCAGTACTTTTTATGCCTGTCCAGTCTTTAATGTTCTTAAGGCATGTGTTCTCCTTCTGCCTACTGCTCGGCGCCCTTCAATTTTGGCTTTCAAAATCAGATGTAAAACTGCGTATTTTTCACCACGCAAAACGTGCCCCAGGTATGCAATTTTTCTGCATTTGATGGTGGTTACCAGTTCTTTTTTGTTTTTGCTCTCTGTAGTACTTGTTCATTGGTAGCATGGTCAATCCACGAGACTCTAAACATTCTTCTATGAAGCCAAAGTTCTAAGGTTTCCAGTCTTTTGATGGTAGCCTCTTTTAACGTCCAAGCTTTCTAACTGTTATTAATGTTAGCTTTTATCTCATTCAGAGTACCCTCCTGTCATTTTCCCCTCCTGTTTGTTCCAGCAATAGTTCTCGCCACTTTCATGTCTGTTACTTCTAATTTATAAATAAGGTATACTAAGTCCACCCAACTTTTACTCCCATACAACAAAGTTGGTCTAAATACAGACCGGTGTAAAGATAGTTCCGTCCTGCAGCCGATTTCTTTCTTACAGAATACTGTTGATTGCAACTGCAAGCTCACCGCATTAGCTTTGCTGCACCTCGATTCAGTCCCACTTCCTATATTAACATCCTGGAAGAACACACATCCTAAACACTTGAAATGATCTACCTGTTCAAATTTTGTATTCCCAACCTGACATTGAGTTCTCTTAGGTTTCTTCCCTACAGACATGATTTTAGTCTGGGAAAATTGAGCGAGTTGGCTGTACGGTTAGGGACACGTAGCTATGAGCTTGTATTCGGGAAATAATGGGTTCAAATCCTGCCATCAACATCCCTAAAGATGGTTTTCCGTGGTTTCCCATTTTCACACCAGGCAAATGCTGGGACTGTATCTTAATTAAGGCCACATCTGCTTTCTTCCCACTCCTAGCCATTTCCTGTCCCAGCATCACCATAAGACCTATGTGTGTCAGAGTGATGTAAAGCTAATTGTAAATAAATTTTTTAAAAAAGTCTTAGAAAGGCAAATTCTTAAATCATACCGTACTCATTGTAACTATTTTCAGGTTCCAAGATATTAGACTACGTACAGGTTTTCATCACAATCTGCCATTGAGTCCAAGTAATCTACACAGGCCAAACTGCTTACTATGTTTCCATCAAACTGAATCCCTCCCTGCCACTTTATACCTTTCAGTAGATGATCTGTGCAAACTGCAAACAAGGATGAAAGATTACAGCCTTGTCTAACCTCTGTAAGTACCTTGAACCCAAAAACTCATTTGACCATCAGTTCTCACTGCAGCCCAATTGTCAACGTGCAGTAAATGCCTTTGATTGCTTTTAACAATCACAATTGGCTTAGTGTAATGATGAAGAGAGGGCAGAATCTTCACACAAAGTTGTTCTTAGGCATTCCTTTGCTGTTTCTACTACAGCATCCCTGTAGGCCACCCATTCCAAATCTGCTTCTACAAGGTGTACAACTTTGCTTCCGCCATTTTGTCCCCAACATTGGAGGCTTTAATGAAACAGATTACTTACACATGTATCATTCAAAGTAGTATCCATCGCTGGCCATGACTTTCTCCCATCTTTCGGGCAGTGTTCGAATCCCGTGTCGAAAAAAATGTTCATCTTTTGAAGTGATCCACGAATCGATCCAATTTGTGACTTCTTCATGAGATCGGAAGTGTCGGTCAGCCAGGCCATGCACCATTGATCAAAACAGGTGATAATCAGAGGGAGCAATGTCTGGAGAATACAGCGGGTGGGGTAGGACGTCCCATTTTAACATTCCCAGGTATGTTTTGACCTCTTTTGCAACGTGGGGTCGAGCGTTGTCATGTTGCAAAATCACTTTATCGTGCCTCTCGCTGTATTGTGGGCGTTTGTCTTTCAATGCTCTGCTCAAACGCATTAATTGCGTTCGATAACGAGCACCTGCGATTGTTTCACCGGGTTTCAACACCACATACAAGGGTAGTACACGACGCCGAACTGGTCCCACCAAATGCAGAGCATGATCTTGGAGCCGTGAATATTCAGTTTTGCCGTCGACGTTAAAGCATGGCCGGGATATCCCCATGATTTTTTGCGTTCAGGGTTAATGAACCCATTTTTCATCCCCGTTCAATGTCTCTTGGTTTCAACTCATACGGGACCCAAGTTCCTTCTTTCTGAATCATGCCCATGGTCTTGAGACGTTTTGAAATGGCTTGCTGTGTCACTCCCACTGATCGTGCCAATTCTTCTTGAGTTTGACGCGAGTCTTCACTCAGCAATGTTTCCAATTCTGCATCTTCGAAAACTTTCTCTCTTCCACCACTATACCGGCCTTCGACGTTAAAATCACCGTTGTTGAAGCCACTCACGACACATTCTTCCACTAATAGCGTCCTCACAATATGTACGTGAAAGCATTCGATGAGACTCAGCCACTATTTTCTTCATATTGAAACAAAACAGTAACACCTCCCGCAAATGCCGAGAATTTGGCTCATACACTGCCATGCTCAATCGAGAACAACTTTATGATCCAGACACACATCGACTAAGTTTGAATGGGGTTATGTTGACTGAGGTCCAAGCTAACTGCCTGATGTCTGCGATCTGTTTCGTTCGACCGCTACGTACCTTTGTCGCCATCCATTGGCAAACGGCGGAAGCAAAGTTGTACACCTTGTATCTATTGTTTGGAACTTTCCACTAATCATATCCATATACTTCTGTCTAATTTCCTCATTGTGGAGGTTTTCTACCTGTATTCATTTGCAAACAGATCTCACTTTCTTTATCCTAGACCTAGAGGTACTTAGCTCACTACAGATCAGATAGTGATCTGTATCATGACAAATCTCCGTAATACCTGCAAATTCCTAACAGATTTCCTGAATTCAAAGTTTGTTATGATATAGTCAGTTATAGATCTGGTGCCCTTGCCCTCTCATTCATAGCAGTAAATAGCTTTAAGAATGTATTTGTAAATGCTAATCCCATACTAGCACAAAAGTCCAGTAAACACTTCCCATTCCTATGAGCTTCCCTATTTTCCCCACATTTACCAATCACAGTTTCATATCCTTTAGTTCTATTTCGAACTCTTGCTTTGAAGTCACCCATTGGCACTATCATATTGTATCCTTGCTGTTGACCTTGACTACGATGACACTCAGTGATTCATAAAACCTGCCAACTTCATCCTCCTCTACACCCTCACATGGTGGATGCGTAGAGATAATTCTAGTCTTAATTCCCCAAACTACTACATCTACCCACATTGTTCACGCATTTACATGCCTAACAGAAACTATGTTGTGTGCAATAGGATTCCTAATGAATAGTCGCACCCTGCACTCTGCCCTTCTCTTTTTAACACCTTTTAAGAATACTTTATAATCTCTTATCTCTTCCTCATTATATCCCTTTACCTGAATAACTCCGAACACATCCAGATGCATTCTCCTTGCTGACTCACATCAGTTCTGTATTCTTTCTTCCTTAAGCCCCATTAATTTTGATAGCTCCCCATAAAATTCCATTTCGTACATCAAGTTGTTTCCAAGGAGTCCCTTGCCTGTCAAAGGGAAGTGGGTCTTGGTTACTCCTATAGGTCCGAGGCTTGCCTAAAACATTCTAAGCATGCTCTATAAAAATTCTGTGAAGCAGGATGCTACCTTATACATAGTCCCAGTGAGAATTTCTTCTCTAATGGGTTATTTTTATATTCCTAGCCTCCTGAGCACAAGGAGGGCAATGACTCGGAATATGTCCGAGATACCCACTCCTTTTCCATAGATACTGAATTCCCGACTCTCAGGGCCACTTACTAGGCCACTCAGCCATTGTCTGTGGATCACAAACAAGGGCATCACTACAGTAATCCACACAACGGACCATATTTTTATTTTTTGTTATTTTTTTTCACTACTAACTACTGCTTCAGTACATTTTTAAATCTTACTTATTTGTGATTGAGGCTACACAAGGACAAAATGTATGACAGGTGAGACACTATGGTTTCATCCTTTTTCCCTCACTCACAGTGATGGCAATGCTCCTGTAATCTGTTAAATCTCATGATCCTGCTAGAATTTAGAGGTGAGACATTGTATCCCCTGATACCTTGTAATGCTACCAGATAGCAATGGCAATCAAATGAAGAGCATACAGTCTATATCAGGGATGGCGAACCTATGACACGCGTGATGCGCGAACACGATTTTGGTGGTACACCACATGCACATATTAACGTTTTTATGTACGTCTTGTACTATAGACTATAGGCTACATATCTCATGCATGGTATAGTTACAGTGTTTCAGGTTTAAGAAATATAGACCGAAAATCTAAATTCTAGTTCCATTCGGATGTGCATTATGGCAACACTTCAACACTGATAGGTCCGGAAGTCAAGTGAGATAAATGTCAGATGCGTCCGACGAACCATTCGCTCACCCACACCAGCCAATTAGCGAAGTTTGGCTTATGTATGGTTGCCAGCATCACGTAATTATTTGTAGTGTGTAACTGTTTATTGTTTCAAATTTTGTAAGACAAATAGTTGCCAAGAGATTATCTCAACTTCGAGATTTGGAGAAACTATCGCACTTTATTTCAAAACCTCATATTGCACAAATGAGTGCTATTAAGGCCAATTTTTTGAGTGGTTAGATATTGACAGTTTAGAAATGGATTTGACTGAATTACAAGAAAGCAGTACATCGGTGAACAAATTCCTACAACTTGGTGAAGAATTGATGAAAATCGAGTGTGCTGTTGATGATGAATATTCTTTCCAGAAGCCAGAGAACTTCTTAATACTTGGATAGCGGAGCAGTCTCCCACAGATGTTTTCAGCCACGAAGAAACTTGCTACAGCGTTAGTTACTTTGTTTGGTTCATCATACACCTGTGAACAGCTATTTTTTGCAATGAACGTGTGAAGTGAACTGTAGTGCTTCTTGTGAGTTATCGAAGACAAGTTAAGACTCTAACATAAATGACATGGCTACTAAGATTCAGCAACAAATTTCACACTAAAGTTGAGAACGACATTTCACTTAGTCCTTCGGCAATATTAGTACTTTTTTATTTCAATATCCAATAATGCTCAATGATGAAGTGTGTTACAATGGGCGCTTATTATATTTAAACAAAACTAATGTTAGGTATTCTTAAAACTTGCATATTAAAATTGTATTTTTGTGGTATTGGCAAAATATGACCATGGAACATGCAATGGGGGGGGGGAGAGAGAGAGTGTGTGTGCGCGTGCGCGCACGCGCGCAACTGAAACATGAGAAAATGTCATGCATCGCATAAGGAAGTATTAGGCGGATCTTGTTCTCCCATACTGAATAGTCTTAAAGTGAATAATGGCATTTTGGCCTGGGAAGGAGCAAATGCCAACGTACCTCATCCAGGATGCAGTGATTATTAGTACTGCTGTCGATAGTTCTGTGATTGCTTAATGCTTTCAGGACAGCAGGCTCTGCTGGAGTTAGAGGCTCTCGCAGACATTGACCAGGTAACTGTTCGTAAAATTTTATTTAATGATCTGCACGTTTACTAGATTGCTTCAGAATGAAGTGCAAAAGTAGATATGTTATGAAATGTGTCATACGTATCTGGAATCACACAAACATGAAGGAGGTCGGTCATGTGTCGAACAGGATCATTATCATTGATAAAACTTGGGCAGCTGTCTATGAAACTGAACTCAGACGTCATTCCATCAGAGATTACTGTGAAGGCACTAGGTCTGTCAAAATAGTAATGGTGATTTTGGTATACAGCAACCAGGAGATAATTTTACACCACATGATCAAATGTTGAATGCAGAGTACTAAGCTGCATACCTGCAGAATTAAATGACATAAGGAATAAATAGCCTGAATTGCTTCACTGTGTGCCACCCTGCTCAATGATGACACCCAGTACTGAAAATACTATGAATGACCATTTACATGGGAAGTGCTTACCAGATCTTTTACCTTATGATTATGATTTGACTTGCTTGATGATTGCTTTGAAGGTTCCGAATGTTTGAAGTGTGTTTATATGTGACCAGACTTCTGCATTCACAACTTTGTTCAACATTATTAATCGTAAAGAATTATTTCTTGGCAAATTTGAGTGGTGTGATTTTGTTCTCTGAATTACCTGCTCAAATAGTCTATAAGGGGCATTAAATGGCAGTGTAATATGTCTGCCTGTTACATTTATTTAGTATTCTGAGAGTAACACATGTTTGCCCAATAAGTGACCCTTGTATATTAAAATTTCCACTTATACTACAAAGAAGACAAAATCTCAGGAACAAAACCAGCTTTTGGGTGGTTAGGCCGTGTGCGTTTGCAGAGTTTTGCCCAGGCATGCTATTTGGGCTCATCAGTTGGATTGGCATGCCCCTCCAAGACTCTGCTTAGCCGTGGTAGACCAACTGCATGGTTCCGCCATGTTAGCAAATAGTGATTGCTAACCTGCTAAAGGAGAAGTGAATTCTTCGTTTTCAAAAATATATACTCCCCATGGAGATACAATTCCAAGAATAGCTTTCACGGCCGCAAATCTTAAAATCTCGGGTATAGAACCAGCTTTTGGGTGGTTAGGCTGTGTTCATTTGCAGAGTTTTGCCAAGACGTGCCATTTGGGCTCATCAGTTGGATTGGCACACCCCTCCAAGACGCTCCTTAGCAGTGCCAGATCAACTGCATGGTCCTGCTGTGTTAGCAATTAGTGGTTGCTAACCTGCTAAAGGAGAAGTGAATTTTCTATTTTCAAAAATATGTACTCCCCATGGAGATACAATTCCGAAAACAAAGACAAAATGCTGAGAATGAAGAGCAGTTCTTTCATATTCCATGAATTGTTAAGGGATTTTGAACATCTTTTCAAGGATGCAAATGTCTTTCTAGGCAAATTGTATTTCTTGCTTTATTATAACTAGTGTGGTTTTCTCCACAAAAATAAATTGAAATTGTTTTGGAAGTTCTTTTCAATCTCTACATTTGACATGCATGTTATGTGTTCTGAACTGCTGTAAATTTTGATTCTACCAATACATATTTACAGTAGTTGTATTTATTACAGAAGGTGATATGTGTGTTCCATTTGTGTTGCAATATTTGTTTCCGATTACCTGCTTGTTAGGATAGAGAGTTCCCAGAACCTAGAAACCCCCAATGCATCAGACTCAGATCCCTTGAAACTTGAGGATGAAATACTCATCGCTGGATATGAGGACATAAACAGGTGAGATATGTTAGTTATTGTAGTTAAGCTTAAAGCGAGGCCTTACAAGTCTACTATTGTTAATAAAATATGTGCTGTTGACGTGAAGTCTTTCATCAATTTAGTAGACTTGTTAGGCTGAAAGAAGTAATATATAACTCTTTGTGTTTCACCTTATTAACTGACTTTTTGACAATATTGTGGTTTATTAAGCACGCCCCCCTTATGTTATTTAGTTCATATTTTATAGAGGGTGGTTATGAAATATGTTAGTAGTTTAGATTATTGAGTATTTTATACTAAAATTTTAATCTTGATGTTAAATTCTGAAACTCATATTCTTATTTTGAGGTTAAAGAGCTAATTTACTCACCCCAGAATGTAATTGTCTGTTTCCCATAAAAATTAGTGCCATCTAGATTTTATAAGTAGTACTATGAAACTTCTGGTTAAAGAAGTCAATAGTAGATGTTTTAAAAGTGGGTCCAACACATGTTGAAACATTTTTCTGAGGACTTGTTATGATGCACGGTGTTGGGAGTCCATAATGCATGTCAGGTAGAATTTAGACTAGTGTGTGGCATCCATGCTTCTCCCCAGGAGGCAAGGGGAGTTACTCGGAGTGCCTGAGATCCGAGTGTTGGCTCCCAGTTTGGAGAGAGGCTTGGATTCTGATGGTGGCAGGTAAAATAACATCTGATATGAAGTTTGTATGTGCCTGTGTGTGTATGTGTGTGTCTCTTAAATGCATGTTCTGTGTATAACCATTGTAATTAGTTGATAGCATTTAGAAATATTTTATATGGTGAATTGAATTCCTGATTACATTTTTCCCTTGTAGCACATGTGTGTCCTCTGTTGATATCAGTTACATAGTACTTCAATTCTTTTAAGCATGTGTGAGAGTTTAAAATTAATTTTCTACTTTCTTCACTTACTGCTCTATGTAGCCTCACCAGTTCTAGTATTTTTTTCCAATCATTAAATATAACTTTGTGTACAATGCAGATTGCACAAGCACCTAATTGTGTATAGCCTAGAAGCCACAATTTTGCGCATCATAGGTCACCATAGCAGCTTTTCTTCCATGTGAGTTTATCATGTCATTTACTTATAATGTTCAACATAAAATTGTTACTAAAATTTTCTCATATTTTGTGATACTAAGTGAAGCATGGTGTATAATTTCAAAAATCTGTTTAATGTTGATTGCAGAAAATCAGAAAGAATACTGGGTCATATATTAATTAATGTATAGAAGGTGTTCTGTAACATGAAGATATTTGTATAGCATTATTTATTCTGCATGTTTATCTGAAAGCTATAGTTATATTGACTGTATTATTTAATAAACCTTTACAGCACATTTAGTAGTATGCTTAATAGAAATAGTACTTCCTATTCGGAATGAATTATACCTACCCATTTTTCCTGCAGAGCAAAATAGTTTGAATTTGTGAATGGTGTTGTTATTTGAAACAAAAATTGTCTCAAGAAAAAATTTAGAAGCATTACTGTAGGTACATTTGCGTATTTGATTGAACTGTAGGATGTGAGAAAGAGCTTGTAACTTAAGCTTACACCAGTAGCCATATCTCTTGTCCTTCTCACAGGCTAGACATAGAGGCTGTGTGCTCCTCCAAGAATGTGCGGAAAGCAGTCCTTTAAATATGTAATAATAGCTGCTTCTCAACTATGATATACTTAGGGCCATGTTGAAGTGCTATAAAATGTGAAAAACAAAAATAAAACCTAACAGCTGGAAGAAGATTTTGTGTATAAACTAGAAAAATGGTCTCAAGAAACAAAAACTTCAAACACACAATGTACATGAGCCTGATGATAAAAATGTCCCAAGCAACAACAACAACAACAACTACTACTACTACTACTACTACTACTACTACTACTACTACTACTACTACTACTACTACTACAAGAAGTCACTACTTATTAGGCATCATTTATTAGCTTTATTTACAGTTTGGCTTGAAAATCAATCTCACATACAATAACTTAAGAAATGTATCTACTGTAGTAGTAATTTCCATATTTTAATAAAAATTTGTATAAAATTAAAAAAAACACAACAACAACAAATCAATCCTAGTTTCTGTAAAAGAATGACATAATTCAACTTAAGTGTTCCCTGCTAGAAATCTCGGAATTAATTTAAGAAGGTAACTTTCATGCTACACATTATTTTAAATCTTGTTCATTACCTTCAAAGTTGAGCATCCAATCAATCAATCAATCTGCATTTAGGGCAGTCACCCAGGTGGCAGATTCCCTATCTGTTGTTTTCCTAGCCTTTTCTTAAATGATTTCAAAGAAATTGGAAATTTATTGAACATCTCCCTTGGTAAGATTATTCCAATCACTAACTCCCCTTCCTATAAATGAATATTTACCCCAATTAATCTTCTTGAATTCCAAATTTATCTTCAAATTGTTATCTTTCCTACCTTTAAAGACGCCACTCAAACTTATTCGTCTACTAATGTCATTCCTCGCCATCTCTCCACTGACAGCTCGGAACATACGACTTAAAATAGTTACAATTTCTTGTTTTTACATCCACCTTATTCAATGTATTATGTATTGAATAAAGTGGATATAAAAACAAGAAATTGTGACTATTATTAGTAAGTTCAATACGGGCAAAAAACATGAAATTGGTCTTATGCAACATACCACTTAGTCAAGCAGTTCGTCTTCTTTCTCCCAAGTCTTCCCAGCCCAAACTTTGCAACATTTTTGTAACGCTACTCTTTTGTTGGAAATCACCCAGAACAAATCGAGTTGCCTTTCTTTGGATTCTTTCCAGTTCTTGAATCAAGTAATCCTGGTGAGGGTCCCATGTACTGGAACCATACTCTAGTTGGGGTCTTACCGGAGACTTATATGCCCTCTCCTTTGCATCCTTACTACAACCCCTGAGTTGGCGGGCCCAGGCCAGTAGTATTGGAAGATGCTCCAATGATGTTAGTCTCGTATCGGTAGATTTACTGCACATGAAAGAATCTTCTGTGGAACAAAATTCTGGCGTTCTAGCATCTTCGATAACTGTAAAAGCTGTTAGTGGGATATTAAATTATATTAAATATTATATAAAATGAATAAATTGTTGTTGTTGTTGTCATTAAAGAAACAGGGAAATTAAGGAAAATGACTAAAATTGTGCAAGCGAACAGATGGGCCATTCAGCTTTGGTAGGAAATTAAAAAGATAAAAAATAAATGGAATGACTCGCTTGTTGCAAATGAGTTACAAGAATCAACATTGGTTTCCATATTATAACCAACATCAATAGCGCACACCTCTTTTGGGTATGGCAACATAATATAAAAATTTGATCTAGTATCTGCGACACCAAGAATTTTAAGGTAAATTCTTGGTGCGACTAGTTTCTTGTGGAAGGCTCGGAATGTAGTAAAACTCATGAATCCCAATGATAGTTCATCCTTAATCAGACAATTACTTCCAGCATGACAGAATGTGTGTGCATGCATGCACACTCAGATTGGTAGAGAAAGAGAAACAGAATGTATCACAGTACAATTGTTTGAAGAATATGATTATGACCTTTCTTTGCTGCAGTGGCCTTAGCAGCACAAATCAAATATCTCATTTAAGGTTTACCACAATTGAAGCACTGAGAGTACAAGTAGACAAAGTCACATGAATCTATTTTTGTGAACAATGGACTTGAAGTTCCTACACAATATTTGAGAGTTGATGATTTTTTTTTTAAATTTCCAGGTCACTATCTTTTCTAAAATACCTTCACTTAAGATGATGAATAGTATGCTTCATTGTTAAAAATTTACGTGGTCTTATATGCGTATCGAGCTCGATAGCAGCAGTCGCTTAAGTGCGGCCAGTATCCAGTATTCGGAAGATAGTGGGTTCGAACCTCACTGTCGGCAGTCCTGAAGATGGTTTTTCTGTGGTTTCCCATTTTCACACCATGCTAATGCTGGGGCTATCTATACCTAACCCTTTCCTGTCCCATCCTCGCCATATGACCTATCTTTGTCAGTGCGGTGTAAAGCAACTTGTAAAAAAATCTTATGTGCATACAGCAATTTTGATGTACTAATTATTTGTCCACTAGGAAATTAGTTTAATTATGTGAACTTTTTAGGTTATATCATTATTGATGGAAATGGTACATTGTATCCTTCTACTGGAAGTTTTCTGCATCACTAATGTGAAGAATTTCATCTACAGATATTTCTCCAGAGCTCCCATTACCATTGGTCAGTTTCCCTTTTTTCTTTTGTTAATAAGATGACCATATGGATATGGTACATTCAAAGCAAAGTTCTCAAGAGAAACTCTTTTATGCACAACCTTGTATTTGATGCAAATCATGAAATTCAAGTAGTCCTTCTTCATTCTAACTGTGTACCAATATTCCATCTGCAAAGGATTACTTTCTTGGAAAGTAAGCAAAGTTTACCTTAAATCCTCTGATTGCATAGGAATAACAAGAAATGTTTGATTCTTTTCTTCGTAGTTCTGACACTGTTATACCACTCATCTGGTGAATATACTAGATTGTTCTTCAGTTTACCACACTTGATAATACTACAATCAATGCTGGTGTTGGAGGAAATCTACTTGTATTCTTAATCATTTCAGTGGGTAGACATGGGCTCTCTGCACTGTCTAGCAGTGAGCCAAGAAAATACTTCAAATGGATATGGTCTGTTCTGTATTATGATAAGGAAGGAAATGGGCTACTTATCTGTGGACTTGGTTATAAAACACACTAAATGTGAATTTGGCCTGCTTGTATTTTCTGAGCTTCAATATTGTATAAAGCATGTTTTTTAAGTAAGTACCATTTTTAAATATGTCCGCTGCAGAACTTCGGTCGTCATTCAAAGCATGTGCGCTTAGTACATACATCTGTTCGCTAGCCACAAACACCATTATGGATACATTCATCCTGTATTTACATTTGTTTGTGGGTATTGAAAATGCCTCTTGACAATTAATGGTCCTGCACTGTGATTCGTTTTCTAAACACGAAAGACGTGAAAGCTGTTGAAATTCATCAGCAGATAAGTGAAGTGTATGGAGAACACACTATAATCGAAGGAATGGTAAGACAGTGGATTAGAGCATATAAAGAAGGCTGTACTAATGTCACGACGAGAAGCATAGTGGGCGACCACCTATCATTACCAAAGATTTGGTTACTACCACTTGTTCTTGCACTTGAAAAAGCATTTGGGAGGTTAGCACCACAATGATGATGACTTACAAACAACCGTACTGCAGTGGCTGGCACATCAGATGGCAGATTTCTATGAGGATGTATGACAGTTGCCTTAATATGCTTGGAACTTACATTGAGAAATAGTTGAAGGCGCAGGCTTACATGTAAAAAAATAATTGTTTAAAACATTTCATTACAATTTTTCTATATCAAAACTGT
Organism: Anabrus simplex; assembly: GCF_040414725.1. Lineage (NCBI taxonomy): Eukaryota > Metazoa > Arthropoda > Insecta > Orthoptera > Tettigoniidae > Anabrus > Anabrus simplex. The sequence goes on along the minus strand of NC_090268.1, from coordinate 72,487,735 downwards.
ACTTAACAAACATGCCTCGTAATAAAATGGTTTGAGTTTCTAGAGACAGACTATATGTTCTTATTGTTTTAATTATTTTATTATTCTTCTGTGCCTTTTCTCTCTTTGTACAGTTTGTATTTTTACTCTCCAAGAAACAGAAACTTGCCTTTATGTGTTTTCACTGATGTATAAGTGTTTACATTTCAACTAAACAGCTTGGTTTTAATCTTATTATGTGTAGCACTGTATCAAAGCATTTAACTTGATGTTGCATGTTGAAAGTAAAATATTAAGCTGAAATAATAAAGCTATTTTTGGTTATTTGAGTATTGTTTTATGTAGGCTGAGCTGTTAAGACACTGATTGTGCATTTTAATTTGATTAGTTTGTTCTCTGAGGAAATGGTTATATTCAGATGCTCTCTTTCATTTTGGAATATAATTACTAGATTGAATTCTCTTTCAAAGAGCACATGTTGAAATGTATGTTGTTCATAGACCATATAGGTAGAGCCCTGTGCGGATATGGTTATCCATGGATATTGCAAGTATTTAACTACATTATATTACATCCAAGGTATTGAAATGAATAGATCTGTTAACATAATACAACAGGCCTGATATATGACACCAGACCCCCTACAGTCACAGGTTTATGAGGGATTTCTGCTTGCGACAACTACCAACGTATTGAGCGGTTCCTTTTGGAACCTTTGTCCTTTCCTTCAACTAACCGATAGCAGGAGCCACTTAGGCTTAGGTCAGATTTACAGCTTTATGGATTCAAGGTTCGCCATTCTCTCATACCATTTTCAAGGGTCGCCTAACCACAAGCAAAAATAAGAGTATACCTGAGTGAAATTCAATTAATTCCATTATTTAGAAATTGTCAGCAAAATTATCTGCATGGCCTACAGTTTGCATCTGCCAAGATACTAACTTCACTGATATCTGCATATATCTGCATCTGTGCAGGGATTTAAATATAGGGATGTCATTCCCAGCATGTAAGGGCTAGTATACTCTGAAAACAAACACTGCTGTAGCAGTTAATGAATTTCTCCATCATTCATAATATACAAAGGTGTTCAGGAAATGTCATTCTAATTAGGCTCTAGAATTTGTATGCAAGTGCAGGTACTGCATTTAGTTAATAAATAAATAGCATAAGATTATCAAGAATACTAGTATTGAGTGGATTATGATTAAGATCAACGACAATAATTTGAATCTAATAGGCTTGACAAGTACTGAACAATGTATATGTTTGAGAATTTAGATTCCACAGGCATGCACATCCCATGTTACCCCAGTGTGAAAAAACACAACCTACATTTAGTATTCAGAAGGAAATTTGAGTGTCAAACTCTTGTTACATGGCACAAAACAATCTCAGCCAAGCAGGATCCAATAGAGTACATCCACCTCAAAAACATGATCTAGCCTCACCACAATTAAATGGTCAAATAGAAAATTCACACCAAAACAAGGTTCAATTTAGAATAGACCAAACACAACAAGAAGGAAGGGTCAAAAACTCTGCTGGGACTGTACTTTAAGGACATGGCCACTATCTTCCCATCTTTTTGTTGGCGAAAACCTTCAATGTGTTAGTGGAGCGTTAAACAAGTAAATAAGTAAATAGAACTCCATAAACACAAGTTAATTTAAAATATCCTACTGGGAGACTATTCCTAAGGAAACTAACTTCCAAAAAGGTGAAGATGAAAATTAAATTTAGAAAATCCAGGCCACAGTAAAAGAAGTGAAGGGGATGTTGAGGCCAACATACTGAAATGTTCTTGTTGCAATTTAAAAGTTCAACCTTCAATTAATTTGGCATGGAGATCCAAAATAAGAATGGTTTAAATTTAACGTACATGATTTAGTAGAAAGTGAGTGACTGACCTACTGTCTACATACTAAAATCTTAACTTAAAATAATTACCTCCCTCAATCCAGGAGGGAATGGCTTTCACATGTTTTCATAGTTGGTCTGAAAATCTCCTACCTTATGTGCCCACCAGCAACATTTGGGACCAACATAGCCCACTGACTTTGTTTGCACTGTCCACACTGGAGATCCGACAAGGTTAAACAAGGCACACACTAAAAATATATTTTTATGTAGGCTGAGCTGTTAAGATATTGATATTGACTACTACTAAAATGTTCTCATTCTGAACCCTGATGGCGTACAGTGGGCCTCCTAGAGGGTGACACCCTCTCTTAGGCCAGCAGATGTTTTGAGGTGCAGAGAATGTGAGAGGGAAGCGGCCTGGCATTTGCACTTGATATCTAGATGATCTAGATTTTTTTCTGGTTTTCATAGGTGGATCCAGCAAGATGTTCTAAGCATAAATATTTATCTGTAGAACTATTTAGACCAATGTCATTTCATCTGAAGCTCGCTCCCACTCTCTCAGTAATTTCATTCAAATGGATGTATCGCTTCCATTCAGATAGTAGCAGTTATTTCATAAGTATAATGCCACTATTAGTCTGTCGCAGCATTCTTAGTATACTACATTCATTTTGAAGCTGAAGTTAGAGGGCAGAGATACACCTATATTTAAATGTGAGGACATCTGAATACTTTCTTGATATAATCTTCAGAGAACTGGCTTTTCAATACTTTTATGTACATTGCTTAAGTGATCATAATTCAAATACTTTTGTCAATAATTTTATTTCCTTTTTTGATAACATGTTGAATGTTTCTTTAATTTGGATATTTGATAGCAATCTTCTAAGATTAATGTATTTTGTTATGTAGTGGTCTTCATCCGCTGAGCGTGGAAGAAATGGATGAGAAACAAGGTCTGCGGGAATCTGAGCAGCCGCCAATTGTTCGCTTGCTTCTGGCTCTGTGGTATGCTATCATTTCACATTCGGAGTTGGTGTGTTACTTCATGGTCTTCCTTCATCAGGTCAAGTCAGCAACAATACTGTCTCTTCCACTGCCCCTTATGGTCTTCTTATGGGGAACTTTAAGTGTGCCCAGACCTACAAAAACTTTCTGGGTCACACTTATTGCCTACACAGAGGTAAAGTATTAGTGTATGAGTAAATAAATGTTTGCCAACAAATATTGAAATTTTGCTGCTAGAATAATATTTTGAAACACATCATTTTTCAATAAGTGTAAACAAGTTGTAGAAGTGAGCAAGTTCTCCTTTCCTTGTGCAGGTTATTGTCATTGTCAAATGTATGTTTCAATTCGAACTGATACCATGGAATCAACAAGCTGTGTCAGAGAGAGCACCATTCAATCCACCACGAATCCTTGGAATAGAGCGCAAACCCCAGTATGCAGTATATGATCTTTCACTACTGCTCATTGCATTTTTCCATAGGTGAGTAAGCCAATAAGTTAACATCTCCTGTTTTTTAGTGGAAACCTCACGACTCTAATAATGTGGTTACATAAAAACTTGCGATATATAGGTATTATTCCTCTCAGTCTGTGGTCTTGACGTATGAGTGTATTAACAATACATTGTACAGGTTGTAAGTGAAATATATTTTGTTCGTAAATCAGGTCATTCTAAGCACAGTTATTACCAATGTTTTGTCTATTGTTCATTTTAAAATTTATCTAGAGAGGTCAGTGTTTGCTGATGGGTAGTACACCTTCTTAAGTCTTGTACAGCTAGGCCTGCCTGTGGTTTCCTTGCTTGTATGGATGTAAACAACAGCATTTTTACTCTGCGCTATGGCAACTGCCTCAGCTGAACTTGCGTACCACGTGACCACCCTGCTTTAAGCGTTTATACAATCTTATAGGAAATCTTACCATATAAAACATGTTGGAAGTGTTGTCCTACCTGGGTTATACAGGCATTACATCTGGTAATCACATTCTGGCTGACGTGAGCGAGTTCTGCCACTGTAATGTTTTTTATTTCATTCGTAATGTTTTCTTTCAGTTTCTCCATTGTGTGAGGATTTGCTCGATACACTTTTTCTTTCAGTTTACCTCACAAGTAAAAATCGCACACTGTTAGATCTGGAGAACGAGGGAGTAATAGACCAGCACTAATCACTCTGTCTGCAAACACTTCCGAGATTGTAGGAAGGGAATCTTCTGCTGTATGAGCAGGGGCTGAATCTTGTTGAAACAACCCACATGATTTTTCTTCCATTAACTGATGGGAGAACGATGTCAAAATGTCATTGTGGTATCTCTCTTCATTTAATGTCCTCGCAAAAAAAAAGAACCCTAATTATTCATCTTGTACTAACAGCACACCAAACGCCAATCTTCCTATCATAATGATGAACCTCATAACCACCATTAGGATTTTCTGCACACCAATAGTGAGAGTCATGACTGTGCACACGACCATTAAGATGAATTTATTACATTAAGATGAAACCGGAACTTTTGCATGTGAAAATACGATGTTGCAATGATAACTGCCTCGCTATGTTAACAGCTGAAATTCAGACTGGTGACTGATGCTTGCCAGGTTGAACACGTGTAGGCTGCTTGCAAGGTCAAGAACTATGCGCGCATGTCGCATACTGCAGCTTTCATATCGCAGAGTAAAAACGCTGCTTTGATGGTCTTAGTTTATATGAGATACCCTGTAAGTAAAGAACTGGAATCACAGACAAGGCTTTTTATGAATGATGATGTACTGAGTAATAAATAAGTTACAGGATTGTGAGTGGCTACAAAATGACCTCAACAATGTTGGAAGATGGGACAACAGACAATGGTACGATGGTAAACAAGGTGAAAAGTCGGGTTGCAAGTTTCAACAAGAGGAAATGTCCTCTCAGTTTTAATTCCTGTGTTAATGGGGATCTTTCTAAGTACCTAGGTGTTAATATAAGGAAAGCTCTTCTTTGCAGTAGTCACATCAATACTAATGTTATTTGCTTTACGTCCCACTAACTACTTTTATGGATTTTGGAGGCGCCGAGGTGCCAAAATTTAACTCCGCAGGAGTTCTTTTACATGCCACTAAATCTATCGACACGAGGCTGGTGTATTTGAGCACCTTCATATACCACCGGACTGCCCTCCTGGGCAGCAAACTTCAAACCTGGGCTGTAGTTGTCCAGTGTCTTAATGTGTCTGAAGCACTGTGATGAACTTGAATGTCTTAATTTTGGAATATATTTATCATTCTTAATGCAATTTTATTCTGGTGAAAAGTATCACACTCATAAATAAATAAATAAATAAATAAATAAATAAATAAACAAAATTAATTAATTGAGGATTGATTGAAATCAAAATCAAAATCAGGACTTCGAGCCAACCAGTGCATTGTGCCATCTCAACCAATCCATTGGTCCAGGAAAGCTGTGTCCAGGTTTTCTTGCACCAGCTGTTTTATGTGAGGAGGTGTGTGATCATGTAGAAACCACATATCTCTGTGAATGTCTAGGGAAACGTCGTCCATAGCCTTCAGCAACATGTCTGTAAGAAACTTCGCCATTGGCCTGTCAGATGAGGTGATAGTACAAAAAGGGTCAATTATTGTGTACCTGATGATTTATACAAACATGTTATATGAAAACTGCTGTTGAAAATGGCTCTGACAACAGCATGGGAGATTTGTTCATTCCCGATATGAGAGTTATGGATCTCATGTGAAACGTGTTTTGTCAATGACTAAAATTCTTGTTGATGCTGTTTTCTCACAAACCACTGACACTATTTTATACTGTACAGTAATACTCTAAAATGTGATAATTATGTATATAGGATTTAACCTTACACGTTAGAACGTTCTCAAGGACTCTATATGGTGTTCAAGAGCAATAGAATAATCGTCATTTAACTATATAGATGGTAAAAAAGAAAAAATGAAGATCTTACATAACTTGTAGCTCTATACATAGAAATCAGTAATCAACATTATTGGGTGATAAGAACATACTGAATTGTACATACAAAAAACTCTTATCTTAAATCTAGAATTCCAGAATTTTAATGTGTTTTTAGAGACATTATGTGGTCAAATGTTTTATGATGTAACGCGACTACCATTGCTAGCTATCTATGTACATATATATGTATTTTATTAAGTGTCCTTGCTTGCTTAAATCTTGGGCTGATGATGGCATTATATAATGCCGAAACCGGTACCCACCAAATGGAATAATAAAATGTGATATTTTAATGATAACACATTGTAAGTAGTATTGAACAGGTGGATAACCTTACCTCTGTTTTTGAATGTAAATCTTTTTTCAATACGGACCATTATGAAGTTTTTTGACGTTAAATAAACCACTCTTTTGTCGGAAATCACCCAAAACAAATCTTGCTGTTTCCTTTGGATCTTTTCCCGATTTTTAATCAACTGATCCTGGTGTGGGGTCCCATACACTGAAACTACACTCCAATTGGGGTCTAACCAGTGACTTCAGCACCCTGTCCTTTATATCCTTACTACAACCTCTAAATACCCTCCTAATCATATGAAGAGATCTGTAACCTTTATTTACAACCTTGTTAATGTGATTACTCCAGTGAAGATCTTTTCTTATATTAACACCTAGATAATTACAGCAACCCCCTGAGATTATCACCCCATCAACACAGTAATAAAACTGAGAGGACTTATTCTCTAGGTGAAACTCACTACCCGATTTTTCATCCTGTTCACCATCATACCATAGTGCCTCTTACATTGTCTTCTTGTAGTTGCTCACAATCCTGTAACTTACTTAGTACTCTAAACAGTATAACATCATCAGCAGAAAGCCTTATCTGTGATTTCCAATTCCTTATTTAATTGATATACATAAGAAAACATATAGGTCCAATAACAATGCATTTTAGGACCCCCTCTTAATCATTACAGGATTGGATAAAACTTCACCTACTCTAATTTTCTGAGTTCTATTTTAGTACCCATTTAACCACTCTTTCATCTAGCCCAATAGCCCTTGTTTTCGACAGCTGTCTAACAGATTGAACGCTGTTTCAGTAGTTTTTTTGCCCAGTTAGCCTGAGTTCAGTTGGTTTGAGGGACTGGAAAGACATGCACTCAGTTTCAATTAACCTAATAGAGTAGGAAGATTAAATTCCCATTCTGGGCATTTCTAGAAGTGATTTTCCATGGCTTCCCACTACAGTTCCTGTCAAATGCTCAGGTAGTACTTGACTCGTGGACCATGGCTACTTCATTCCTTCCTTCCCAATTAAATACAAATACATTCACAAGTACAGACACCAAATAATCTTTGTCCTTAAAGGTACATAACTGCCATATTTCTATTTGATGTGTTAGCCACATTGTTATTAATGTTTAATATTGATTATAATTGCATTTTTCCATGTATTCATATTAAATGCATTTGTATTTCTGTCTTCATTTTTATAGGTTTATGTTGAAGTCTTTAGGCTTGTGGAAGACAACTTACACTGATGTTCAGCCTGAATTTGAAGAACAAGAAGGTTTCTTCCATCTTGAGGAGGCACCAAGTTTACAGAAGTCAAAGGATAGTACATCTCAAAGTTCTGTCCAACATCAAGGAACTTCTGGACCTTCAAATGCTAGAAAAGCACCTGAATCACTCAGACATCCAATTACATTTGGCCAAGCACAAGTAATCCAAACTCAGGCAGGCCATAGACTGAGCATTGCGCAAGGACCTGAAGACACTGCGGCTGGAGGTAGCGGTGAAGGCAATCATGTAGGATCTAGACAGGGGTCACCTCTTGTTGTGGTTAAGCGAGAAGAACAAGAACCATTTGCTCACTGTCCAAGGATTGTTATGATGGCGTAAGTATTCCTTCTTTTAAATGGAAATAAGGTAGGATTTGTAAACTTTTTTCTCCATATAACATGAGAGAATTAATATTAAAAATTTTAATTTCCTGCTCTTAATAAGTCAAGAATTGACAACAATCATATTCATACATTTTTTTTTTTGGGATTCATTCTGAACCATTCATTTATTGAGATGTCAAAAAGATGATTACAGAAATGTTTTCTTTACCTGCTCATAAGTAATTTCAAGATGATTATTTAGAATTATTACATACAAAATGCTTTTATAGAAGGTTATTAAGTAGGATGTAGTAGTTATGAAGAAATGAAAAGGTTAGCATAGGATAGACTGGCATGGTGGGCTACATCAATGACTGATGATCCAAACAACGCAAGGTTATGAAAGTATTATAATATAAGAAACTTTCCTCCTTCAAACTGAGTTTCTTACCTATTCCCTTTCTGGTAAGCATATTTTGTCTTCCCCCATAGCATTCAGTTCAGATCGCAAAGCTCTGCACATACAAAAACCAATTTTTATCATTTTCAAAATTTTATGCTGTATTTTGAAGTGTGGTATTACAGAAGAATGCTGCAAGTGAAGATGCAGGTCTGCTAAATCAATTTGGTTTGAGTGGAACAGTTTCTCAAAATTTTACCAAGAGAAGAAATGGGATAGGAAACATCTGAGACTCCTAGTGTTGTTAACTTATATTTGAAAATAAATCTGAAGAATGATAGAGGAGGGTAAGGAATAAATAAAGCAAATGGAAACTCCTTTTAGAGAACTAAAGCATGTTACAGTAAAGATTTCTGTCATGAAACTGCAGTTTCTGGTTATCCAGGATTGGGAAAGAGAAATATTATTTCCTGTATATTAGACTTTCCAGCAAGAAGTACAAAGAATGTACTCTATTCTAAGGTTTATGTACAAATTTTAAAACCTTTTTCGTTATCAGGGTAGAGGTAAAATGTATATCGTGCACGATTCATTTAACATTATTACTTCTTCTTCTTCTTCTTCTTCTTCTTTTATGACCACATAGGATCACTTTAGTCAGTCCGCCGTTCAGGTCTCTTTGAAGGGATTGTTCGGGCTTTGCGATCCTCCCAGTACTTCTTCAGACGCTCCGATCTTCATGCCCTTTCCTCAGTTGAAAATATGCATGTTGTTGGTTTGTTTTGTGTAAGGGTAAAGCGGAGGTTTGTATTCTTGAGTTTTGTATTCAATTTTATCTTATTTGTGGTGTCTTCTGTTGTAAGACCTATTTCCTTCAGATCCTCTCTTACTTCTTTGATCCATTTACATCCTGTTGTGGTATTTTTTGAGGCAAGATTGTGTTGTACTAGTTGTTTCAGAAGTCTCGAATCCTGCATCCTCATGATATATCCAAAGAATCCCAGTCTCCTGTTACGCATAGTATCTGTAATGGGCTCTAGCTCTTTGTACATGACTTTGTTAGGTATTAACCGCCACTGTCCATCTTTCTGGTATTTTTTGTTGATGCAGGTTCTTCCAATCCTCCTTTCAATTTTCTGAAGTCTGTCAGTCTTTGATTGTTTATTCAGGTAAAAAAGTGTTTCTGCTGCATATGTAGCTTCCAGTTTTATAACTGTGTTGTAGTGTTTAATTTTTGTATTTATTGATAGACATTTCTTTTTGTAGATATCCCATGTTAATTTTTGTGCTTTAGCTAATCTATTTTTTCTTTTTTGGATTGAGATTTTTTTCATTTAGGTATGTGTTATTACTTCTCTAAGATATTTAAATTGAGTTACTATTTTGATTTTATTACCATGTATGGTAACTTCTTTTAGTTGTGTTGGTTTTTGGGGCATAATTTCTGTTTTTTCAAAAGATATTTTGAGGCCAATTTTATTTGCAATGTTTTGAAGTTCTGATATCTGGGTTTTTGCTTCTTTTACGTCCACTGCTAGTAATGCTAAATCATCAGCGAAACCCAGGCAGTTTGTTTTGATTTTTCGGCCAATCTTTATTTTAGGGGGACATTTCCTAAACCATTCCCTCATTACCATTTCTAGAGCACAATTAAATAATAGTGGTGAGAGCCCATGTCCCTGACGTAGTCCAGTTTTAATTTTGAATGTCTCTGATGTTTCACCTCTAAACTTCACTTTTGATTTGGTGTTGGTGAGAGTCAATTTTATCATGTTTATTAATTTGGGGTGTAGTCCAAGGTGTCTTAAAATTGTAAATAGAGATTCTCTATGGATGCAATCATAAGCTTTCTTGAAATCTACAAATGTTATCACTATTATTACCTCTATTGTAAGCAATAATTTTAATTTTTTGTCCATATTGATAGATGTAACTCACTTTTAACATTCTTAGTTTATAACTTGATGTTTTTATTCCACCTAATCAATACATATATTTTTATACGAATAGGACTAGTTTTGATCATTTGACTTCGTCATCTTCAGCTATTTATTTACTCAAGTTAAACTAAAATGAGGTCACAATCATTAAATAAAATGGGGTTTGTAAACCGTGAGCTAAAAGTATAAATACATTGTGAAAACACTTTAGTCTACTTCAGAAGACTAGTGTCAAGTTAATTCCACGAATTTTAATGTGGACTAAAGTGTTTCACAATGTATTTATACTTTCAGCTCAGGGTTTACAAACCCCATTTTATTTAACGATTGTGTCCTTATTTTAGTTTAACGTGTTTAAATGAATAGCAAAGATGACAGTCGTATGGCCGAAACTAGTCCTATTCGTATAAAATATATGTACTGATTAGGTGGAATCAAACATCAAGTTACAAACTAAGATTGTTAAACAAGTTATTTCCTTTATGGTAGAACTAGAACATCTAGGTAAAAAAATTTACAATTTTTGTATATTTTCAGAACATCAAGATATTTTGAGTCTGTCGTTGGCTTTTTTCAAGAATTGTTGTCATCAGCCACTAGAGTAACTGCTGATGTGTATGCGTACATGTTCATGTGTGATTTCTTCAACTTTATGGTGGTGATTTTTGGATTTGCTTCTTTTGGGGTAAGATATGACTTTTGTGGTGTTATTGTTCAGACAATGTTATTCAGTTTTTCTTGAATTGCTTTGTTTCATATTGAATTTTGTGTACTTGAAAAGGCTTATTTGTGTATTTCCAGACTCAGCAAGGTGATGGTGGTGTGGCAGCATATTTGGAGGAGAACAAAGTTCCCATTCCTTTCTTGGTGATGCTGATACTACAGTTTGCACTCATTGTCATTGACAGAGCTTTATTTTTACGTAAATTCATCCTTGGAAAGATAATATTTCAATTCTTCCTAGTAATTGGTGTTCATATATGGATGTTTTTTATTCTTCCTGCTGTCACTGAAAGGTGAGTGTGTATCCAGTACTGAAATGTAACCTTTTCCCCTTACATTCTTTTCATGAAATAGTATTCAGATCAGTGGCTGTGGGTAGTTAGGAAGTGTGGCTGGCAGGTGTCTGTGCTTGTATGGGAACTATGAAATGGATTTTGATGGGGTTTTCACTGTTGTGTAGAGCAGTTATTGAAGAAGGTTTAACTAGCTGAGCAGTGGTGATTGTAGTGAAGGAAGGCCATCTGTGTGCTTTCTTGGCTTATGCTGCCTAAACCAAAAATAGACCCAAAGTACTGTATATGTTGTTATTGACCACAAAGAGCTTAAACAAGTTGAGACTAATTTATACATCACTCAGTTCTGCGTAATTTTGTTTTATACATAAATTATCAATCAATCATCGATGATCTGCATTTAGTGTTGTCACCCAGGAAGCAGATTCCCTATAAATTGTTTACCTAGTTTTTCTTACACATTTTCAAAGAACATGGAAATTTATCGAACATTTCCCTAGATAATTTATTCCAATCCCTTACTCCTCATCCTGAAAAACGAATATTTTCCCCAATTTATCCTTGTCATTTCCAACTATATCTACATACTATGATCTTTCCTACTTATAAAAACTTCACTCAAGCTTATTCGTCTACTTATGTCATTGCGCAGCCAACTCTCCGCTGACAGCTCGAAACATACCACATAAGTTACAAGTTACAACTCTCATATTTGTTCCGTATTGAAGTTGACCACATATCAAGAATATTACAAGAATTTTTTGCTTTACGCCGCACCGACACAGATATGTCTTATGGCGACGATGGGATAGGAAAGGCCTAGGAAGTGGAAGGAAGCGGCCGTGGCCTTAATTAAGGTACGGCCCCGGCATTTGCCTGGTGTGAAAATGGGAAACCACAGAAAACCATCTTCAGGGCTGCCAACACTGGGGCTCGAACCCACTATCTCCCGATTACTGGATACTGGCCGCACTTAAGCGACTGCAGCTATCGAGCCCGGTACAAGAATATTTAATAAGACCACCTCTTCAATACATATCATATGTATTGGTATTACTAAATATTCTTGTAATATTCTTGATACATACCACATAGTCGAGCATCTCTTCTCCTTTCTCCTAAGTCTTCCCAGCCCAAAGTTTGCAACTTTTTCGTAACACTACTCCTTTTGGAAATTCTAAGTTCCCGTGGAGGGAATTAGATATTTTTCCACAAATAGAGCATGTCAAAAACAGATCAGATGTTAGGCTTTTCCGGTGTTTGCTCTATTAACCAGCGTTTTGTCTTAGATCTGACACTAGACCCATTGGGAATTGCTAGGCGGGCAATAATTCCATTGTGGAGATTTATCTGCCGTATGCAGTTATCAGACTGTGCCTCTTATAATGGGCTTCTGGTAAGTTCACCTGCATACACCCCAGCGTCAGTGGGTAGGGTATGACACATCCAACTCTGATGAGTCTAGTGTCAGACCTAAGACGAAATGCTGGTTAATAGAGCAAACGCCGGAAAAGCCTTACATCTGATATCTGATCTGTTTTTTACACTACACCTTTGTCGGAAATCACCCGGAACAAACCGTGCTGCTTTCCTTTGAATTTTTTTCCAGTTCTCGTATCAAGTAGTCCTGGTGAGGGTCCCATACACTGGAGCCATACTCTAACTGCGGTCTTACCAGAGACATGCCCTCTCCTTTATATCCTTACTACAACACCTAAATATTATCATAACCATGTAAAGAGATCTGTAACCTTTCTTAACAAACTCATTAATATGATTACCCCAATGAAGATCATCCCTTCTATTAACATCTAGGTACTTTCATTGTTCCCCATGAGGTTCTATCACCCCATCAACACTATAATTAAAACAGAGGACTTTTCCTCTTGCTGAAACTTACAGCTTGACTCATCATCACATTTACATTCATACCATTGTCTGCTGTCCATCTCACGGCCGTGTTTAAGTCCCCCTGCAGTCGCTCACAATCCTGCAACTCATTTACTACTCTATACAGTATAACATCATCTGCAAATACCCATATCTGTGATTCCAGATCTTTACTCATATCATTTATTTATACTGTATAAGAAACCATAAAAGTCCAATAACACTGCCCTGCAGCACTCCCCTCCCCCCCCTCTTAATCATTATGGGATCAGATAACGTTTCACTTACTCCAATTCTCTGACTTCTACTTTAAGCTGACTGGCCTGTAATTATCCGCTTTATGTTTGTCACTTGTACACTGGGACTGCTATTGCAACTCTCAATTCATTTGGTATCGCTCCTTCATGCAAACAGTAATCAAATAAGTATTTCAGATATGACACTGTATCCCAACCCATAGCCTTTAATATATCCCCAGAAATCTTATCAATCCCAGCTGCCTTTCTAGTTTTCAGTTTTTGTATCTTTTTATAAATGTTGTATTATCATAGGTAAATTTCAGTATTTTGCCAGTATTAGTCGCCTCCTCAATCAGGACATTAACTTTATATCCAACTACCTTTACATATTGCTGACTGAATACTACTGTCTTCGGGAAGTCCTCGCATATACACTCCCCTTGTTCATTAATGATCCCTGGAATGTGCTTCCAGGAACCTGTTTCTGCCTTAAAGTATCTATACATATCCTTTCAGTGCTTCCTAAAATTCATATGACTGCCAATTATGTTTGCCTTTATGTTATCCTTAGCTGATTTTTTTAGCTGAATTCAATTTCCTAGTGAGCTCCTTCAATCTCTCCTTACTCCTGCAACCATTCCTCTGTTTTTTTCTAATCTGCACTTCCTTCTTAATTTCTTTACTTTCCTGTTATAATGGGTCCTTACTATTCCTTATCAGTAGAGCCCGGATTTCCATGCAAATGCATGTTTTTAAATAAGCTAGCTACACTTCTCAAACTTTGCAAATATTCGTTTTACGGCTTAACAATTCCAAATAACCGTTCTTTTTCCGTGCATGTTTGCATGTTTTGGCATTTTTCAGAGAAAATTCATGCATAATGCATATTTGGAAGATTTGGATTTAATAGCGCATATTTGGACGTTTAATATTGCATAATATGACTTTTATTCTTACTTTGATGCATATATATTGTTAACTTGCATCATAGTGCATTTTCTGAATGTTAGTTTGCAGAATTTGGGACAATTTTTCACGTTATAGGCTACAGTATGTCTATTACTGAGAGACGGAGAGAATGTATTCCTGGCATCCTATGTGACAACCATAGTTAGTAGCCTACATACGGTACAGGTCCTACAGTATAATGCAATTAACCAAACACTTTCTTATCTGTTGCTTGAGTAAACAAGGACGTAAGTGGAAGGCCCCACGTCGAAATCTAATTCTTAGGAATAACGTGTCCCAGTTTTACAGTTGTACATTGCTATACATTGAACCGTAAATTGTGCATTAATCATTGACGGCTCATTTTTTGTCTGCTAGACGAACAAAAGAAACCTTGTATCGCACTTCTGTGGTGCCGCGTTACTGGGATAGCAGCTTACAAATTCTGGTTTTTCATTGAACCCTCTACCGTTGTTATCCTGGAATGTCCTACCCGGAACTCTCAATCGTCACACGTCTGTGTTATCGCAGCAAGCAATCGTTACCACTTATTGAGGACATTCAAATGTGTCTGCAATCATCGCATGGAGAAGCAGCTGCCGCAGATAGAGATAAGTTAAACAAACTAATTCGTTCAAATCCTGATATTGAATTCGTCGAGCTTATAAAAGACGTGTTGTGGTGAAAATGCAAAAGACGTACAAATTGACCTCACTTTGTCCAAATGTCTTCATTGAAGACACTTCTCGTGACGTAAAAAGATAATTTTCTGTGCTTAAGTATGTGCTGAATGATAAACGAATGAGCTTAAATCAAGACAATTTGGAGAAATTAGGGTAGTTTTTGTTCATGTTTCAAAAAGAAATGAATTTTGATAGTGCATATTTTCCAGTTTATTGTGCATGTTTTGCCATGATAGTGCATGAATGCATGCATATTTTGAGATTTGATAGTGCATGGAAATCCGGGCTCTACTTATCAGTTTTGAAGGTGCATATCTGTTTTCACACTCCTCAACAATTGCTTTAAACCCATCCCATGGGCTGTTTACACTTTGATTTACCATTTTCCATTGATCATAAGCACTTGTTTTAAATTTCCCTATTCTCTTCTTATCAGACATGTGGTATTGCCTAATAGTCTTACTTTTACGACGTTCCTTATTTCAACATTTATTTTTAACTCTGACAAAGACAGCTTCGTGATAACTTATACTATCTATCACTTCAGTTTTTGCAATAGAGCTCATCTGGTTTTATCAGTACCGTGTCTAGAATATTTTTCCTTGTTGTTTGTTCCATCATTTTCGGATTCAGCTATCCTTCCCATAAAAATTTATTCACCATTTTGTTGGTCATGCTTTCTGTCTTTTACATTCCCTTCCCAGTTAACATTTGGCATGATCAGATCACCCGCTGCAGCAGCGTCCATCATCTGCTTTGCTATTCTTTCTCATCCATCCTCTTTACAGGTCCAAACCATCTTAGTTTATTCTGTGTTCACCGAACAAGTTGGTCATGCAGTTAGGGTTTAGTAGTAGTGGTGGTGGTGGTAAACGGAATGCGAGTTTATCAGTACTGCGCCCATATCTACTCTTTTCTAACCTGTAGTGAATATAATTATTTTTAGTATTATACATTTTAAAAACTATATTATCTGAAGTTCACATTGACACCAGGTGAAATAGCCATCCTCTGCAAATATTTATATAACTCTTAACCTGTTTATTCTTTTTCTTAATGTAGTTTCCTTTGTTTTCTCTTTCTTTTCCTTTCTTACTATCCTTTTCTATTTATCAAATTATTCAGCATTCAAGCAAAATGTCATACTGTGTCCAAGTGGCAGGAAAGAAAGAAATTCAGTGCAAAGTTTTAAGAACGTAATAACCTTGTCTGTAGTTTGCCATAGTTTGATGATGTACTCATACCGATGTCTTTAAATATCTTCTTAGAATGCAGTGCATTGTAGTGGTATGGAGCAGCTTACGTTAATAAGAAATTATAATGAAGGTCCACATTTTCAACACCATTTAATATGATGTCAAGTCACTTACACAATGGGACCGGTTTTGACCCTATTATCTTTATGCACAGGGGTTACTTTTTAGGACTGTTAATTTTAGATTTTACCAATGGCAATGTCACACATGACAAAATATGACTAGTGGACTTTAAATTCACTAGACTGAGAGATTTTTTTGCCTCTTTTGCAAAATAATTTGTAATATGTACAGTACATAATATTTTTAAAGTGTTAATTTGATTGTATTTGCACTATATATTGTCACTTTTAGTCCATGACTGAAGATGACTCATAATAGGGTTGAAACCAGTTCCATTGTATAAGTGATTTGACATCATATCAAACTGTATTGAATAGGTGGACATTCATTTTAATTTTTTATTACCAGTAATGTAAATGTTTGTTAGTATGGATCATGATGTTTATATCATATGATGGAGCAGCTGACCAATTGAATGATTTTTCTGTACATTCTTCTCCACCTGGTACAATTTAATTTAATTTAATGAGAATGATTTTTGTTGTCTAAAATCAATTATTGCTATACAGTCCTGCATACTGCGTTTGTATTTTGAAAGGAAATACCATGTCCCTGTGGTTTGGTTTCCACATAAAGTGCAGGTCCTGTGTCTATATGTCTAGGACCACAGTGTCAGCAGTCATGAAAAACCAAAAGGTTGCTTCATTACATGTATGCAATTGTATTTTTAAGATTATAAAAAATGGCTAGCATTTAGTAGCAGCGTACAATGTTATTTCTTGAGATTGATTTGAGAAATGAAGAAGATATTGTGTTTTTCAGTAAATCTTTATTTTGTTGCAGCTAATATGAGGCTTTTCCAAATCCAATACCCTTTTCCTATTTATAACCGGAGGTAAGTGGCCAAATTCACCATCACCATAATCCTGGTATTTGTTTTTTCTCATATTTCTCCTCTGTGTGGGTGGATTTACCTTTCGTTTTTTCCTTACCTTCACTTTAATGAAACGATCAAGTGAGATGGCCATGTGGTTAGGGACGCGCAGCTGTGAGCTTTTATCTGGGAGATAGTCAGTTCTAACCCCACTGTTGGCAGCCCTGAAGATGGTTTTCTGTGATTTCCCATTTTCACACCAGGCAAATGATGGGGTTGTACCTTAATTAAGGCCACAGCTGCTTCCTGTCCACTCCTAGCCCTTTCCTTCCTCATCGTTGCCATACGACCTTTCTGTGTCGGTGCAATGTAAAAACAAATTCTTTAAAACAATGACATCATGATGTGTACCTCTGGATTACCAGAAGATGTTAGATATTCCGACCTTTTTCATACAGAAATATATGATGAGAGAGAGAGAGAGAGAGAGAGAGTGTGTGCGTAAATCTACATTAATAGATTTAGTGTTACATCTAAGTCATTAATAACAATAGAAATTACTAATTTTTAATTTTTCTTGTAGTAGGGATAAACAGCATTTGTTTATTTACATAATACAGGGTGACCCAGAAGTCTGTTAACATTTGACAAGGTAATACTTCACGGAATATTGGAGATAGAGAGGTGATCATTGACTCACACGATTGGCATGACATAGGGTTTTATTGACACCAAAATAAAGCACACAAAATGACCAACAGATGGCGTTGCACAACAACACGGCAGGTACAAATGGCCACACATGCTTGACATGACATGGGATTTTATTGACACCAACAACGAGTGGACAAACAGGCCAACAGATGGCACTGGACAGCAACACATCAGTTATGCTGTATGAGATCCGTGTACAGTATAAAAGGAGTTGTCGTTCGAGAGGCCGTCAGATGCACCTGCAATTCATGCCAATCATGTGTGTCAATTATTATCTCTCTACCTCCAATATTCCGTGAAGTATTGCCTCGTTAAATGTTAAGACTTTTGGGTAACCCTACACATCCAGGGAACTTCTAGTTCCTAAAACCTGATTTCAAGGATCAGGCTTTCCTAGTTTATATTTTGAAGCTTAAGACATCGGTAGATTAATGCACACATGTAATGTATGTATATGTATGTACATATGTACAATGAGCCATACATCAAGGTCATCAGCTCAGTTTCACTATCAGCTGTCAGAGAAAGCCTAAACATGATTGGAGTGGTATGTAAGAGAACTGAGAAATGAGTGATACATACAGCCCTTTAGGGGCATTGGTGTGCTACCCAGCTGGATAACCTGCAGATATTGGGAGTGCCATGTTGTCAGGATGATAACCTCCTCAGCCATATTGCTCAGTTTTTGTGACCGGGTCCACTGCCTTATGTACCCAGTTGGAGCTGTTTGGTGTCACATTGCTGACTGAACCTTATTCCAGCCCTCAGTCCAGAAATGAAATCTCTCGACTGACAGGGTATGTAATCCAGGTCATGCATGCTACCGCTGTACCACAGGTCTGGCTAGGTATCATTCTATCAAGCCCAATGAAATGCATTCTCTAACCAACCCTACAAAGGAAATCTTGAAACCATTCATCATAATGACTGGCTGCATGAGGAATGCTATAAGCTTAGTCTCTTGCTTTAGTTATTTCCTTATTCTCAAAGCCAAATTTAAGATGGACAGATCAGTTAAGGTAACAAAGTTCATACTAGAAGATACTATGTATTGTAGACCCAACATCCTGTTAGAGATGGATCCAGGCTGAATGAACAATTATGTTATAAAAGGGGATTATTAAATCTTTGTTGTGTGTGTTTCTTTTTCCTCAGCCCAAAGGTTGGTTTTATCTCCAACAACTTCAACATTAGCTGTTATAGATAGCCTTGGCATTGTTGAAGAAGCATGCCAGGGAAGTGAGGAGTGAGGTTGCTTTTCTATTGCCTATCTGTCTCTCGAGCTCATTGAAATGCATCTCATCAGAGGCAGTTCTGGACTAGAAATATCCATTAAGGAATTTAATTACAAAGCCAGATCCACTGAAAACTTAATTGCGCTGCCATGTCAAATCATTGTGAATTCAGAAAATGAAACCAAACCATAGAAGAAGTCTAATGAATGAGGATAAAATTTTTGTAAGTAGGAACACATAAAGGCTTTAAAAGATTGATTCCAGCTGAATGTTGATACAATTTCCAAACAGCATATTTTTTGGGATTAAAAACATAAAAATGAAAAAGTTATGGACTATTTCAATGCTGCTTGAAGGTAACAGCTCAGTATTTAGAATATCAAGGAAAACTTGGACGAGCAGTTTAAGGATGAAGTTATAAGCACTGAAGGAGAAAAGGAACCCCGTGGGTCAATATAACTAAAGAAAAGGAATAAAATGGTGAGGAACCAACTCATATATAGAAAGGTAGATACCTAGCTAGGAACAAGAGAATGACAGACAGAAGGGACAAGGATACACATGAAAACATAAAAGGACAAG
This sequence comes from Anabrus simplex, assembly GCF_040414725.1. Classification (NCBI taxonomy): domain Eukaryota; kingdom Metazoa; phylum Arthropoda; class Insecta; order Orthoptera; family Tettigoniidae; genus Anabrus; species Anabrus simplex. The sequence continues at coordinate 72,468,175 of NC_090268.1, read as the reverse complement.
GACAACCTCACATAGATGGACTATCTCCTCATCAGTTCCAGGTCTTGTAAATCCATTTCTTCTGACCCCCTGCTGAGCTCATACCTGCTTTCCAGTTTGTATTGTAATACGTGTTCCAATTGCTGGCCTTGCAGTTAGGGGGAGTAAGCCTACCTGCCTCTTACCTGGAGGCCCTGGGTTCAATTCCTGGCCAAATCAGGGATTTTTACCTGAATTTAAATATCGATTCGAGGTTCACTCAGGCAACATGAAAACAAATTGATAACTGTCGGCTGAGATAGCAGCTCAGGTTTAGGAGCTAATTATAACAGCCAAGAGGATTTGTCACGCTGAACATGCATCACCTTGTAATCTACTGGCCTTCAGGCTAAGCAGCAGTCGCTTGGTAGGCCAAGGCCCATCAGGACTGCAGCACCATGGGGTTTTTCTTATCGAGCTCAATAGCTGCAGTTGCTTAAGTGTGGCCAGTATCCAGTATTAGAGAGATAATGGGTTCGAACTCCACTGTCAGCAGCCCTGAAGACGGTGTTCCATTTTCACACCAGGCAAACTCTTGGGCTATACCTTAATTAAGGCCATGGCCACTTCCTTCCCACTCCTAGCCCTTTCCTGTCCCATCGTCGCCATAAAACCTATCTGTGTCGGTGCGACGTGAAGCAACTTGTAAAGAAAAAATAAAAATAAAATGAATGTCATTATTGGAAACTGCACGATCTTCTAAACAAATACGGACTAATCTCTGAATATGTCGTGACAATAACTGATGAAAAATGCTTTTTTTCTTTCCAGGCCTTTTAATGATGCTCTACCTCCACAGATGTGGTACATGGTAAAATGCTTCTATCTTCTATTATCAGCCTATCAAATACGTAGTGGATATCCAACTCGTATTCTTGGCAACTTCCTCTGCAAGAGGTACAACATGATCAATATGATTTGCTTCAAGGGGTAAGTTAACTTATATATACTTGTCAATTAACTTATGCATACTTTTATATGACATGATAATTGGAGTTCTTTCATGTCTGAAATCTGTGCCAATTCTTTGAGGTTTATTGTGGGATTCTAGTTACTAAGTCTCCCTGTAATGATGTAGTTTTGAAAAGGATAAACATGTTGTTCCATCATCATCTTCAGTTGACAATATTACACTAGGAGCAACAACGATAAAAGTATATAAAAGAAGATTGGTTCTGTCTCAATAACTTTTAAAATAGTGTAGTAGGTCATTTTGTTCTCATCGTTGTTGGTAATAATTTTTCTGATTTAAATGCTGAGAAATCCTTGTAATGTAATCTTAGATGGAGTTCTGTTTATACAAACATTGCTTAGTTTCTATCTAGAATATGACTCTGGTGAAATTACCGTATTTACTCGCGTAACCTCCTCCTCCCCTCCCCCCTTTTTTCTTTTTTTTCAACCTCAAAAATGGGGAGGAAAAATATGCAAATCTAAATTAAAAATAGAAATGAAACAATCTAACATGATTACCTTACTTAAGTTATGAAATTTATTTAGGCCTAAAATAGTATGAAATAATAAAAAATATGTATAACACTATTAATTTTTTTTTTAATCAAAGGCAGTAATATGTTCCTTAGCAATAATTATACAGAAACAGTCATCTTCTAATGTCACATGAGAATTTGCTGAAGATAGGAGCCAGATACCTGAAATAAATTAGAATGCTGTATTAGGGTAAAATCTGTAAAACTGCCTATGCTAATATGTATTTCGCTTCAAAGAAATAGACTTACTATGTCATTCATCGTCGCTTTCTTCCGAAGTTGTCTGCGATGAATCACTCCCATTCTCTTCCATCTCCCAGATGCAGTAATCTTCAGTTCTATCTAGTTCATTGGAAATGCCAGTTTCAAATTCTATTACAGACAATTTACAGACTACTGTTAACAAACACTTTGCGCAACAATTAACACATAAGAGCTCTGTTGAAATCATTTACTGTATGCATGCGAGTCACAACTGATAGCAAGGGTGAATTATGGCTAGCAGTCACAGGTGTTTTCTGGCCCTGGGCGCTGGAATGTTGAGTAATCAGTCACTTCCTTCTCTCCTAGCATGGGAAACATGAACTGGAGTTTCCAAACTAGTTCCCGATTTTCATACATTAGCATGAATCATGAAGACGAGATAAGTCCTTGGTTCGCAACTAGTGGAAACTTCAGATAAAAGAAGGGGGAAAATACGCATTTTTTTCCTTCCAAATTTTCGTTCTAAAATTACGCAAGTAAATACACTATGTGTAAGGTTTTACTTTCTTGTATTACATTGCCAATGATTATGAATTCATAGGTTTAAGTATTAATGTCCATTTAGCACTTAATCGTATTATTTTGTTATTGTTTGTCCACAGATTCATGAACATACCTTTCTTGTTTGAGCTGCGTGCTCTTATGGACTGGGTATGGACCGACACTTCTATGACACTCTTTGATTGGCTTAAAATGGAAGATATATTTGCTCATATATTTGAACATAAATGTGCAAGACGAATGGAGACAGAATACCCACAACCAAGAGGGGAAAGAAAATCACCGACTGTAAAGTACTTCATGGGAGGAGGAATATTGTTTGCTATCATTGCCATAATTTGGTTTCCCCTTGTCCTTTTTGCACTTGGAAACACTGTTGGAGAGAGCAATATTCCTTATGATGTCACCTTGTCTGTAAGAATTGGACCATATCCTCCTGTGTACTCGATGTCTGCTCAAAATGCTACCATTTTTACGTATGTACCTCTTTTGTTTTGCATTATTGAAATTACAAACTTCAACTTTAAATTTAGTATAAAAGCTCACTGCGGTAAGAAATATTAGATAGAAAATCAGATTATTTAAGAAAGGATGTAATATTTCTGTTTCTTTTTTGAACAAGATACATTTCTAAACTTTCTAAAACATTAATGAATTTCCCTTTTTGGTCTAATGTATTAATTCCATGTCATTAGAAATGTCTGTAAAGTTGATTCTTTTAACTATATCCTCATTCTCAATTTTACTTGAATTAAAAATGATCTTTTTTAGTTTTGCATGAGATATTAATGCTCCGTTTCCTGAAAATTTTAGCCAGTTGATAAGAGTGGTTATTTCTAAAAATTAAAACTGGAAATTTCTTTTTTTCCTTTCAGTCTTGAACTAAAGTTGTTTTTGGTTTATTTTTCACTTTATTTATCATTCTAGTAATAAATTTTCTGGAGTATCCATTGTTACAAGCAATATGGTGGATTATATTTATTTCTTTGTCATAACTCTTCTTAGACATAGGTATTCATAACTCTATTATTATTATTATTATTATTATTATTATTATTATTATTATTATTATTATTTTGCTAGTTGCTTTACGTCGCACCGACACAGATAGGTCTTATGGTAATGATGGGGCAGGAAAGGGCTAGGAGTAGGAAGGAAGCAGCTGTGGCCTTAATTAAGATACAGCCCCAGTATTTTCCTGGTGTGAAAATGGGAAACCACAGAAAACCATTTTCTGGGCTGCCGACAGTGGAGTTCGAACGTACTATCTCCCGAATACTGGATACTGGCCGCACTTAAGCGACTGCAGCTATCGAGCTTGGTAGCTCTATTAATTAAGTTGTAAAATGTAGCTTTAAGTATATCCCCAGAAATCTTGCAAATTTCAGCTGTTTTTTTTAGCTTTCAACTTGTGTATCTTTTAAAAAAAAATTTGTGAATATATTTATTATCACAGTTAAATTTCAGTACTTCTCTAGTATTAGTTGCTTACTCTATCTGGACATTATCCTTGTCTCCAACTATCTTAACATACTGCTGACCAAATACTTCTGCCTTCTGTAAAGTCTCACATATACACTCCCTTTAGTTATTTATAATTCCCAGAATGTCCTTCTTGGAACCCATTTTTCCCTTGAAGTATATAGGTATACGTCTGCTTCCATTTTTCACTGAAACTCACATTAGGTGCCATAATGCTTGCCATTATGTTATCCTCCCTCTCATAGGACTTTAATTTGCCATTTTCCACCGGCCATAGTTACTTCTTAAAAACTTTGTGGTGCCTGCCTTAACTATATGGGACTGCCTAATATTCCTACTTCTACAATCTTCCTGTTTATTATGACAAAAACAACTTTGTGATAACTTATACTATGTATCACTCTGCTTTCTCTATTGACCTCATCTGGTTTTATGTGAAACACATCTAGAATATTTGTCCCTCTAGTTGGTTCCATTACTTTCTGATTCACCTGTCCTTCCCAGATTTACTTGTTTAACTTCTTTACCATTTTTGATCATCCTTTCACATTACTCTCCCGGTTAATCTTTGGTAAATTTAAATCATCTGCTACAATCACATTTCTTTTAGTGTTTCCTATTTATTCAATTCTATACTGTAGTTTCGTACTTGGAATATTATTTTGTCATCATGTGTTATGTGATATATTATCTGTCAGTGTGGTTAGTTATACAGTTTCCAGAAATACAAGCAATAGGGAGCGTGCACGGTACTAGTAACAGAGCGCTCTGGCGGAGTTCAGAAAATTAATACGGTGAGAGTGCGTTCCGCTGGAAGACTTGCTTCATAGTTTCGGAAAAAATTATCGTTGCATCTTGTCGTCAAGATAAATATGAAGTAATGCTATGGAAGTTGTAATGCTGTACATATAAAAATACATTTAAACTTGATATTGTTGTCACAGGGCGAAATTAATAACAATATTGTGACTACCTCATATCTATGAATCTGTGAAAACTCAAATTTCGCGAGTGAGATTTCCAGTGAAATTGACTGTGCTTTTGAAAAGCTATTGTCAGGCAGCATCCGGTAAGCAAATAAACAGGAATTCAATTGGAATAAGTAGATAACACGTCATGTTGCTAAGAGAAGTTCTGATAAGATAGATTTATACGAGTGGATTATGTGCTGGGGTTACAGTTCTACGTTCTTTATTATTGGTGGCAAGAAATTTGCTAGCACACAAGCTACGTAAACAATGTCACTATTGTATGGAATATTTTTCAAGATTTTGAAAATTTTCACCCTCTGTATGCATCTTTCAACATGAATTCGCACACTTGCTGCACTCTGAGTTTGTAACACTTCATCTTCTGTAAATCTCCCATTGTGAAGAAAAAGAGGCATAACAAGTAAAGAATGAGGTGACTGTGTTTTAAAACCTGGGAATTCCTTGTCAGCTAATATAATGTCTCCTTCACTCAAAAGATTCAGGAAGCCTGAATTGTTAAATAAAAGTATCACTAGTTCTTCCACCATAACAAGGGGAAACAGAAACAATAGTTCCGTTAGGGGCCACAGCTAATAAAAATTTAAATGTATAACATGACTTGTACGAAGAATACATGTAACATCTCTCATCTATTCTTGCTGGCGTTTCTTATTTCATTTCTGTGCAATCTATTATAACTCGTGCGTCAGGATAATATGTTTTAAAAGTGTGAGGCAAAGCATTTTTCACGGAAAGTTTGCTAGGCCAGAAAATAAAATTAGAAGTGAGTTATTCGCGCAGCAGTAGCCCGATGTACACCAAATATGACTGCCAAGGAAGCAAAGGTCCAATTTCATTTTCATTAACAAGAGCAAACAAACATCGTTATTACTTATATTTATAGACACTTTAGAAACAAAGAAAGAAAGTAAAAAATTGAATGTCTTAAATGAAACACTTGTTAAATCCTTCAACTGTGCCTCACCTTTTATGCCCTGGTATCCATGAAATCCTCTGCATATGTCCAGGGGGGAATGGGGACCACAACTTTTATCCACCTTTTCCAAAATACTTGAACGTACTGTCCTTGAGTAGCACTGTGTGCCTACATCATCCCCACTAAAAACACAAGTGAATTCGAAAGTCGTTGCTTCAATCTCAAATGCTGCTTGCATAGACTTATATAGTTTTTCACACACTCATTTTTCACAATAAATTCACGAATTTCTTGATTAGAAGACTTATGTATATTTGAGCATTTAATTCGTTTATATTACCGGGCGAGTTGGCCGTGCGCGTAGAGGCGCGCGGCTGTGAGCTTGCATCCGGGAGATAGTAGGTTCGAATCCCACTATCGGCAGCCCTGAAAATGGTTTTCCGTGGTTTCCCATTTTCACACCAGGCAAATGCTGGGGCTGTACCTTAAGGCCATGGGCGCTTCCTTCCAACTTCTAGGCCTTCCCTATCCCATCATCGCCATAAGACCTATCTGTGTCGGTGCGACGTAAAGCCCATAGCAATAAAATTCGTTTACTCACTCTTTAAACTGAGATACATCACATTCTCTTTTCGGTTTCTTCTTACAGCTCTCATAAAAAACAGATGGTATATATGATGGATGATTTTCAATATTACTTGGCTTTCCTCCAACAAAATATTTTCACTGCAAATGACGGAGCATTTGGTGGGTTCCCATAGAGTTCCATCTGCAGTGAAATGCAAGAAAACATTATTGTTATTGTTGTTATTATTATTATTATTATTATTATTATTATTATTATTATTATTATTATTATTATTATTATTATTATTATTATTTCGTTTCGGCCAACTAAGGACCACGTCATTTCAACTGTTTCCCTTGAGCTTTAATGTTGGTCCAGTACTCCTTCATTCGTATACGGTGTTGCTCCTTTCGTTCTTCAGTCCATGCCTTTCCAGTTTTCATCTTCGGCTTTGGTAGGAAACTCTGATGTTCTTGGAGTTTTTTCTTAAGTGGGACACGCTCCTGGATATTTTATTATTATTATTATTATTATTATTATTATTATTATTATTATTATTATTATTCGGTGTAATTAAGACACGTGCACATGGAAGGACATGAATGTAAACATACGAACCTGCTGCAATGCATACTTGAAATGAAATGTACTTTTTCAAAGTGTACTTAAATGAACGTGTTCTTGACTTGGCATACCTGGTATGTTTGAAATGTGTGATTTACATCACAAATGAAATAAGGTAGCCTACTGTACTTACTTTATCCTTCCCACAACCAAAATCCACTTCCTGCATCTGCCCGATTCCTATGGATGGCCAGGAAATGTGTGAAATGTAATTCATTTTCCATGTGTGTTTCTTTGTTTGTTGTGGCAGTTCACTGCACAACATTTTCTATTTGATTTAGGCATTTTGATACACTACTATTACTACCACAATTTCACACCCACAGTTACACAGCCTAGACTGACCGCTCAAGACAAGATCACCAAAATGTTACCAATTTCTTCCACTAGAGGCGCTAAGAGCGGCCGTGCACGCTCCCTATTTCCAAATCTAAGATGTTATCTCAACAATTTTTAACCAAATCTTTCAGTTGTATACTTCAAAAGTGCCAGTATATTAGGGAAATCATTGTTTTACCCAAAGGAGATGATGTGGGTGATGTTAAACTAAAAAAACAACTTGATAGGGTAATGATAAAAACAGGCCTCTGTTTTTTACTCATACAGTTTTTTATTATTTTGCATTGTACTACTTTTAATGAATCAATCACATTTTCAGTTTACAACTTCTCTAAACTTCTTACAAGGGGGCATTCCCTACTCGTCACCACCGATTTCGCTCAAATTTATAGAACATGCAGGGCTTGCCTAGACATGAAAGTACCCGAAGTGGGAACTCCAGATGGCCAAGCGTATAGAAAATAAAAATAAAAATGTTGGTGCGGCTCTCACACCGTATAAGCCACTTACGTTAGTGCGCACGCCGAGCAGTTGTTGGCGGAGCGGTAAGAGCTTGAACTAGTAATTCCATGATCGTGGGTTTGTCTCCCTGCGTGGAGACTCGTTTTTTCCTGTCAAATTTTATATTATTCATTTTCCAATTACGTAAAGAGGTGAATAATCATTTTATTTATTTATACGCAAAAGGCATATGAAAAGGTAAAAAAAAATTCATATTTCATTGTCATTGTCTACCTGCGCCAAAGCCGCCAGGAGCAACCTTCACTTGTCAGGTGAAAACGAATTTACAGCGAAACGACTATTCACGTTTATGGTACATTCCCCAAGGAGGGGAGATAGCCAATAAAGGAGAAAAAAGAAGAATTCCTGTTTGAACACGTCGGGAAAGTTCGCAACTCCAAATTTTCTACAATTGTGTGCTCATTAAAAAAATGACGTCCTATATGCCTTTTGCAAAAGTAAAATGAAAGAAAATAAATTAATAATATAAAAATTGAGAAAAATATTCTCCACACGGCGAGTCAAACCCACGACCATCAAATTAATAGTCCAAGCTCATACCGCTACGCCAACAACTGCTCGGCATGCGCACTAACATAAGTGGCTTATACGGTGCGAGAGCCGCGTCAACATTTTTAATTTTACTTTTATTTTCTATACGCTTGGCCATCTGGAGTTCCCACTTCGGGTACTTTCATTTCTAGCCAAGCTCTGCATGTTCTATAAATTTGAGCGAAATTGGTGGTGACGAGTAGGGAATGTCCCCTTGTTAGTTCAGTTCCTTATAAATTAACTTGCATTACCCTGAAAAGGTGAAGAAGAGTGTTAACTCTGAAATCTCGACTCTTCTTCTTTATTTGCCAGACACCTGGGATTTTGTTGCTTGTGTATCTGATTAACAAATCTGGTAGAAAAAATACTCCCAGTTTTTCAAGATTTCTATTGCTTAATCTCTTGGAAATTACATTTCATAAAATTCGTATCCTTAAATACACTTTACAGAATTACTATTTTATAAACTAATGTCTTCTTGCTCATTGGAATTGGACAAAAATTAACAGGGTTTGACTTACATTACAAAATCAATGTATTCCATTCTAAATCTATCATTAAAGTTTGGTCAAATATTTTGAAAATAGTTAACTGTACTGTAATTCAGTTTTCTTTACATTCATCATTTATGTAAATAAAAATATGTCAAAAACCTGTGCTAAATTTCTTGCTAGTGGTAATTGTTAAAAATGGCTATAATTGAAAATAATTTGGAAGTATAACATAATTATTGTAATGTACTCAGTATTTTCGGTTAGATCTGTTTTATTACCTTGGGTGTTTTATCTTTTTATTTTAATTGTTCCAATTTTTATCTTTTCCAGATTTACTCATAAGGATTGTCAAAATTTTAATTGTTCCAATTTTTATCTTTTCCAGATTTACTCATAAGGATTGGACTCAGTTAGGCAATGCTTACAAGAGAAATCGTATAGCTCAGACATTTTTCTCAGGCTATGACCAGGATGATATAGCTGTAGCATGGTTCGACAGAAATTCATCCACAACGTGGGACATTTCACCACCTGATCAACAACGTTTGATTGCTGATGTTGAGTCATGTCAGTAGTATATTTGTTATATCTTCATACTTCTTTCATATTGATGTAATATTACAGTTAAAACTCGTTGTATTGGATATAAAGAATTCTGCTTCTCAGAAATGAAGACAGAACAGAAACAAGCTGATTGGAGGTCGAGAAGAATTGGGACTGATGAGGGGAGAGTCAGTATATGAAGATGTGGAAATTGTCCTTGTCCTCTTGTATTTTCTTTCTGTTTCTCCCACTTCTCACACTAGCCTGTCATTGTATCTATCCTGTTGTGTTCCTTTTGCTGGCACTGTGGTCTAGAGATAGTGAACCTTACCCAGAGACCTTGGGTTCAATTCATGGCCAGGTCAGATTTTTACTTGGGTCTGAGGGCTAGTTTGAGGTACACACAGCCTATCTGAGAACAATTGAGGAGCTATGTGACAGCAATATAGTGGCCTGGCTCTGGTCTAGAAAGCCAAGAATAATGGCTGAAAGGATTCATTATCCTCACCACGCGTCATCTCTTATTCTGCAGGCTGAGCAGCAGTCACTTGGTAGGCCAAGGCCAAAAACAATTTTTGTTCATAATTTTCATCATATCTTTATGCAAACTATTCTACCCATTGCTGATAGCTTGTGTTGAGGACCATTCATACAATAAATAGCTTCATCTGGAGATACTTTCTCTTAGAAATTCAAGACCGTTGGCATCAATCATCCTCTGAGGAGAATAATGTCCATACTGGTCTTGATAAATAATGTAGGTCAATAAATTATTCAAGCTAATTCAATAATCCAATTATTAACATGAATAAAGTCCTAACCAGATAAATAAAAATAAAGAGGAAACAGGAACAAACATCAACACTCAAAATGGCAAGGACAATCTGAACATCTTTATATTGTGATTATTTGAAGTTTTATTCACTTTTAGGAGCATCATAAGTCCCATGTGAAGAGTGTTTATATGTGCATTGATTTAATGATATGTATATTTACGATTGCCTGTTCTCATATTTGGCTGAAGATGACACTCACCAGCGTTGAAACTAATTCCAAGTAAATGTTATAACTTATTTTATTTAATATTAGTATTGAAAAGGTGGATTTTTTATTTTACTTACCTATCTTTATGCACTGCTGTTTACACATACATGGATTCCGCCCTTATTAATCTCAGTTCTTCTACATCCATTTCTCTGCAGACCCCATGGTCTTGCGTCCACTTCCCAGCTTCATCAAGGGAAGGGCCATTCTGAGTTAACCCACAGAACTGGCAATGTTAATTCCTGTGGTGGCAGCTGTATTTGGCAACTTTTACTTATCTAAATAAAATACAAAATATCCACAAGATATGAAATAAATCTAGGAAGTTTTATGTAAAGCTAATACACTGATGATTGTCATGGTGACACAAAATTGCATAAATGTTTTGACTAGAAAAATGTACAGACTATTCAGAAAGTGTAATTCCTAAATTCAAAATAATAATAATAATAAAACTTTTGATGATACATACACAAAACTGGAACATGTCACAAACAAACTGAGATATACAGATTGTCAATAATGTATCTGTAATGCACTAGCAAACATTTCATCAGTGTGAGAGGTACATTCTTGAAAATATTAGGGATCATATATTGGCATGCAATCATTTGGAGCAGCACCCTTAGACCACGTTGTTATAATAAGTTACTTTATGGGAGTTTCGTCATCACTTTCACTTTCCAATATTTGATGCAAAGAAATAGCTGATAAACATTCCAAATCTGATTCTGATTCTGTCAGTTTATTCTCAATAACCTCAAAGTGAGATGCGTCATTTTCATCTTCCAGCAAATTATGCATTACTTCATTACTGCACTAATTTTCCATAATGTGTGAAGATTCCATATCTAGACACACACTGAACTAAAAATGTATATAATAAATCAAATAACACTATATATACAGAAGTAAATAACTCGCACCAAATGGAAAACTACAAAATAAAATAAAATTAAATAGCAAAGCAGAGCTCGTGAAGGTTTGTTCACATACACTACAGAAATGGCGCTCAAACAGATTGTCAGAAAACTGCAATCATTTATTTCTGTGAAATTGCGCCCAAAGAGGTTGAATGAAACTCACGGCTGTTGTCGACATCAAGAATGACAAGAAGTAGATTGTCATGACATCTGTTGAAAAAAATGAGAAAATTACAAGACGAAATAAAAACATGTTGTATGTTCAACAGGGCCACTAAAGCAGGGACCAAAGTTTGAATATTTGACAGTTGCCAGTTCTAGGGTTAATTTTCAAACTTTATGTAAGAATTGTAGGATAAGAAAAAACCCAAATAAATCCAGGAAAAGGAGAAAAGAAACCCAACGATGCAATTTAAGTAGTGGAAAGGAAGAAACAAGTGACTAATCAGTTCATGTATAGAAAGATAGGAACTGTTAATGTGGTCTCTCAATAAGTGGGATGACCATCCTCCTGATAAAGATGGAAAACAGAAACAAGCTTGTCAGGTGGACTGAGAAGATATGATTACAGCAGAACCAGCATTTATGAGGCGAGAGCCCATCTATTTGAAGATTACATTGTGTGAAGATGTGGAGACTGTCCTTGTCCTTTTTCATTTTCATATTTGTCCTTGCCTCCTCTTTCTTTGACTGCTTCCTAATCATTGTGGTTATCCTGTTATGTGTTGTTATTCATGTTCCTTTCTTTCTATATATGATATCATTTATCGCAGAGTTGTTCCTTTGCTTAAATAAAAATACCGTTTTTCTCCAAATTCAAGACGACCCTGAATGCAAGATGACCCCCACTTTTTTAAAACAAATCAGACTTAAAAAGTGTTTTGTAAAATCATATGAATGCCTTTCTTGTACAGTATGCATTTTTAGACTATCTTTGTCTTCACGCCAACGCCGAACATTGGCTTTAGTTATGCCGTATTTTCTTGTGGCTGCACAATTATTCTTCATTTCTGCAAGTTTAATAACCATTAAATTAAAACTGGCATCATAACATTGAACCATTGAAAATTTGCCGGCAATACCAGTTCCACGCGTCTTTACAATATGATGTTCCATCGCAAGAATATTCCTGCTGTCTGTAAAACTGTTAATTTGATTAAGTGTCGGGTACATTAGATGCCTTATAACTCTGCCACTGAGTAACTGTGGCCTTTCTAAGAAAAAGGCTTCCATGTTTCGATGCCATTCTGCAGATTTGAGAAACGTTTTTGAAGATGCTAATACAGGGACATTTTAAAAAATCTGTTAAGGGGATTGTGTCTCGCTTGGTCGCTTGCGCTGCGAGTCTGTCTCTCACGAAGTAGAAAGTAATTCTCTCTTCACTATTTCCTAAGAATTAGCGACGTTACATAGGCACACTGTACAACCTGTTGCTAATGATGTAACCTATAGGCCTGATAAAGATCCGGACGTTGAAGGTAGTTTTATGCGTGCGCGTGGGGTGAAAGGAAGCAACCATGGTAGCTACCAGTGGTGTTTTTACTGTTAGGTTGCGAATGCAAGACTTCCCTTGATTTTTCACATCAGACTCTGAGAAAAAGACATCGTCTTGGATTCAGAGAATTCAGTAAAATTATGGCTAAATCTGAAACGGTGACCCATCACTCACCTTCACCAACCCTCCCCTTGGTTTCTTTCTTCAAGACAAGTCATCTACAGTCTGTGCCAAATGGGAAGCTGTTTCTGTTGCGGTCATTTTTATGAAGTAAAAATATTTTGGTCTAGTGCAAATGATATTTAGCATAGTGAAATTTTCCACGGAGCATGGATCACACAGTGACTGGAATAATGTGAGAACATCACAGCCGCTTGGTTGGACAATGGTGGGTAGCCTTTAGAGGCCAAAATGCTTCACATCTGGTGTAGAATTGATGCATTCTCCCCGTAATCTTTTAAAAATATGTTTATAATCTAGAAAATTCAAGAATTCAATTTATAGCTAAAATTCATATAAATCAAAGCATTAATGTAAAATCTAAAATTGGAAATAAAATATTCTAGTACCTACCGTAGTTTCGTTATAACCAGATTTTTAATAGAAATGATAGCAACAGGAATAATTAAAACAAAATTGGCATTTCCTCAATTGAACTGATTGCACTTTTGGACTGAGTTGGAGCTTAACTGTATAAATTGAAGGTGAACAGAAATAATTTTAGAATATAGTTGGTCTGTGCTGTTCAATGTTCAGGACTTCAGAGTAAATTTCACTTCAGAGGTAGTGTAGGGTGACCAGCTTTTCAAAACTCAAAAAAAGGGACATTTCGTTATCTTCTTGGCTAAAAGAAGGGACAAAATGGGATACATGTGGTTAAAATTCAGCAGTACCCAATTTAGGATATCGGAATAAATTATTTCCCACTTGAAACTCTGAACTGAAATGTATTATCGACTTTTGGCATATTTTAAATTTTTTAACAGTGCTTCAGAAATTATTTCCCCAAACTATATCACTCAGGTGTATAATGAACTATAAACATTGATATATTTGCCTTGTAATATGACAGTTTGCAGAAATACAGTGGACTTGATCGCAGAACTGAGAATTGCGCTACCATTTACGATTTAAATCAACATTTTTACTGTTAGTTTTGCTGCCACACTTTACTGCATCAAGAGTTTCACTTATCAAAGAGAGAGAGCATTTAGAATACAGTAGAAACTCTATTATCTGGTCATGAAGAGCATTTTTTTGGCTACATCAATATGTTGCATAAGCTCTGAGGTTTCATGATAATAAATGTTTTATATATTGTACTGAATGTTAATGTTAAATTTTCAAAATTTTGAATTCATAATCGTTCACAAATGGTTCATATACTGTACTGTACCTATTGTGTTTTTATTTTATTACATTAAAATTTTGAATTTTGAAAATTAGATTATTTGGATTTTTGCCTATGCGGTTGCCCTGTAGTTCCAATTGGTCTGGATAATCCAGTTCAGTCGTGCAGTGTACAGATATTTGATCTCAGAATACAACGGTTACTTAACGCGCCATTATCAGAGCCTTCCGCGTATTTAACATTCAGAGCTTATTTTGGCAATGCCATTATTTAAAAAAAAAAGGACATGGGACCGGAATTAATAAAAAGGGACAATTTAGTGTTCTGTTTGAGTTTCAGGGGGCTACGGGATGACAGTCAGAAAAAGCTGAAAGTCCCATTAAAAACAGTACCCTAAGGTAGTTCTTCTTCGTCTTCTACTTCGTTAGAGCCACTAACGACTTTAATCATTGCCCCAGAGGAGTGCGACAGGCCTCTGTAGCCGGCACAATTCATATCCTCGCCGCAAGTTGGGGGCTTCATTCATCCCTTCCCTGACCCGGTCATTAACTGGAAAACAGGTTGTAGGTTTTCATTTTCAATAATTGACCAAAAGATTTAGGTTGCCAGAAAACATATATACTGTAATGATTAAGTGGAAAATAGCATGTTCATGCAGAAGGCTGGTCCAAGTATATTAGAGGTGTAACTCTCTTTAAGGGTGGTGGTTGTGCATGAATAAAGAAAGCCAATGTTTTTAGCCTCACCCTCAGTATGGCTGAAACTGTTGCAATAAATTAAATACTTGGTTGGAGTTATTTTAATTGTTATTTTTCATGTCCTGATTTCTACACTTAATGATGTTTACATACTAGGCATATGCCAGTTTTATGTGCTGCCAGTGGTGGATTCAACATTCCTGTGCCATTGGCATAATTTTAGAATGTGCAAACAATAGTAAAATATTTGAAATTAGAATATGGTACACTGTACAGTATTTAAAATGACATAAAACCAGAGTATTGTATTCAGAACCTAATTGTACAATGCAAGGTTTTTGATAGAACAATGCTTTTGGGCTGATGACCTTAGATGTTAGGTCCCTTTAAACAACAAGCATCATGAGAACAATGCTTTAGTCACAACCAGTTTTTGAAGCAAATTTACAACTTTTTAGATATCAGACAAGTCACTCCACTTCAGAGATTATGGTTAATAAGGAAGGGGCTGCTGACATAGTAGTAGCAATATCTTGAGAAACAAAACTATCATATTGAAAGGGTTAGAAAATTATAGGCATTGAAAGTTTGTTTTTTGGCTGTAAGACCACACAGGGGTTACTGTTATGTTGTTCTAACAATAAATTAAGCAAATTACATCTAATTATAATTATTTAAGTCATACAAATAATATTACTGTAGGCATTAAATGAGAAATAGTACAGTACTAGCCAAAATGTGTTCCCCTGTAGAACCACTACCCTTAGACATGTGCGCAGTGGGCCTGCATTATAAATCTACCTCTATACAATGTGTAGCAGTTGTGCTTTAAATAGCTGTAAGTTTTCATTTGCACAGAGAATCAAACTGAGAATTGGTTAACCTGATACATAACCAAACTTCACAAATAATATTTGTTAGTTTAATTTTCATGTAATTTCTCAGATGTTCCTCAATTCATTATCTTATTGAGAATCCTCTGTTGATTGCTGAGGCAGAACAAAATACTATGATATATCTTTGTTAGACTGTAAATGTTGTGGTCTCGTTGGTAGAGTAAATTTTGCAATGTATTATTATTGTTGTTTCAGCTGACAAGCCAATCATTGTGACAATGACATTGACTGTTTCGAGAGTGAGTAATAACCCAGCTATTTCTGGAGTGGCAAGTAATTCTGAGGAGTGGATAATTGAAGCTCCAGGGAAAGGGAAAACAAATCCACAGCGGCAAGAACTGCTCAAGATGTTGAGAGGAGATGAAAATACTACTTCAGTTGTACTTCAACGAGTTTTCCCCAAATTCCTGAAAGTTACTAACAGAGGAAAAGTTGTGCCTGTTACGCAACTTTTGGATGGAAAAAGTGAGTTCAATAATTTCTTTGAATGCCTTATATTTTGTTTGAAAATGGTAGTAAGTTATCTATATTTTGAAGCCTAAGTAATAGACATGACCTTCTAAATTTCCATACACGGAGCAAATTGGCCATGTGGGTAGGGTTGTGTAGCTGTGAACTTGTATTTGGAAGATGGTGGGTTCAAATCCTACTGTCAGCAACCCTGAAGATGGTTTCCATGGTTTCCCATTTTCACATGAGACAAATGTTGGGGCTGTACCATAATTAAGGCCATAGTCCTTTCCTTCCTAATCCTAACCACTTTCCTATCCTTGCATTGCTGAAAACCTTCTATGTGTTAGTGCAACATTAAACCACTAGCAAAAAATCCAGTTCTAGCCCTTCAGGTAAGCAGCTCAATGTTGAAAACATCCTGGGGATATGAGCTATGAATTTTAAGTAAATAAAATATAATAAAGTATGAGAATATATTCTTTATTTATTCCTAAATATTACAATCCTCTTCTTATTCATCATTATCTGATTGATTAGATTAGCAGTTTGCCTTTTTCTACCACTATGAGCATTAATGAGTTAGTGCATTGTTTCACTTAAGCACCACTACGAGCGCTAATGTGAGTCAATGCAGAGTTTCACTTAAGCCCTTCTAACTACATTCGGTGTAGACATTTTTAAAAAATGCCTCAAGATTTTGAACCAAGGAACACATTACAGAAAGAATTATGTAAATAAGTTAATATGGCTTGGATTTGAATAAAAAAGAGAATGAACAAAGAAACAAGAAATTTTAGGCTGTTTTTCTGGAACTGCATTTAGGCCAAAAGTCAATTTCAAAAGTTGTTTTTTTAGTTTGATAGAGCTTTCAAAGACTAGCGATTTGAAACCTTTCTCAGCCCTTTAGCCCTTCAACTTTTGGCACAATTGAGGATATTCCTTAATTTTACATTTTTTATAGTATGGGGACCCGTACTTTGACTAAGAAATGTTACCAGCAAGTTTCATACGTTATTTCATTAAAATCATTAACATAAATTTACTACCTCATACACAAATATACGTTAAAAGATGAAGAAGCAACACTTCCACTCTCCTCTCCATTGAACAGAATCACGGGAGACTACTCTGACTTAAATATCTGAAATGTGGGTTAGGATATTTGCCAATCGAGACATTTTAGTAAATTATTATTTATCACTGAAAATAATGTGTTACAAGATGCTCTTTAATTCAGTTCCTTACTTTTATTTCATCAAAATCCTTAACTTGCAGTTACTCCCTAATACACAAAAATATATTAAAATACATTATAATATGAAGTAACAGCACTCCCCCTCCTCTCCTCTCCAATGTACAGAATCATGCGCACACATTCCCTTCACCCCCTCCCAAATAGCTACCAAGACCAAGATCGGAGCTAAGAAACTGGTGTCAGTCCAAATACAGTTGGTGAAGGTAACGGACGATAGTAGCTAAAATAAGTGCAGAAAAATTTCCATAAGTTACTAAGTGACCTAGAAGGACTAATACATTCATTATTTGTTCATAACATCACCAATTATTCATAATCACTGACTAGTTTATGCAACATAAACAATATACACGCACATGATTTAACCCTTACCCCTCGAATTAAAGTTCTCTGGGTTGTCTCTGCTAACGGTTTCGTAAGAAAATATTTTCCACCTAATCGATACCTTTTTATTTTGCCTTTGGCAATTTATAATATCATTAAAAATGACAGTACATGTTTTGATTGCTTTGCGATCATCAAAATCAGCTGTATGCACTAAAGCTTAGATAAAAAGCATTAAAGTAAGCACATAATAAAATCCTTGTTGACTTTATAAAACACTTGTTAGTAAAGGATGTATGGGTTGGGGGGGGGGGGGGGGGGGGGGGCGTGTTGCGGCGGGTAGAGGACGGATGTTACCAGGGAGTTAATTTAAAATAAGTTAAAAACTTCTATATTATTGAGCTAAAATGTCTCTAGTGTCTTTTAAGTCCCGAAGGCGTAGTTAAAATCACTTATTGTTTTAATACTAGAAGTGGGTGTTGTAATCTTGAAGAAATGTTTTTAACTAGAATGTTCTTCTTTCATTGCATTCTGGTCTTCTTCCCAGTCACATTTTTACTGTGCTGGAAAATGTATAGAAAAGGTTGATCCACTTGTTTGTCCTTTTCTAAGTTCAAAAGGTGGATTCACGGTTGGTTTAATTTAGAAGTTGTGTTCACTGACATTTCAGGTTGGATAGCTTGTTGCACGATCCATGTCCGATTCACTTTCTTTACTCCCCATTGTTCCGGGTGCGGGTCTGTATCTACTGTTCTTGACCTTATATGACCTGTATTCATCTTTTATGATTTTAGAGATGGTGGTGGTTGTGAATTTTTGTTTTAAGAGGAAGTACAACTAGGTTACGATACACAAGCCGACCATCGCCATTTCACTTTTCGTCACCGTCAACTGCTATTAGATATGTTCATTAGGGTACAAGGAAAGAGTAGAGATGCATAAATACTGGGGTTTTGTACAATTACCTGGCATGTACAACATTGAACGGTACACTCTAGGAGAGCACATGGTGACCATGTTTGTTTACTATCACTCGAGCCTTCACAAGCATGAGTGGACTGGACACAACCGATGGTTACACTGCCATCTAAATAACAGATTTTTGACTGACTGTCAGATAGTATCTGGATTTTACAAAGTTCCACGCTGGACCAAAAGATCACAGTACAGTATAGTATCGTCTGTTTTGTCGGTTAAGAGACGGCAGACGAGCAATGGGCGATACAATATCATGTCGGGCCTCGCCCAACATGTGACCGGAAAGGGAATATCGTAAGTTCAAGCCTCGCCCAACACACACCAGAAAGGGAGTACCCCGACAGAGTGATTTGATAGAATCTGAGGATGTTAATGTAGGAAGAAACATGTATTGTTTGTTTAATAGTGTGTGTTTTTTTTTTACAGGCATGTTATAGTGTTATGTTTTAACTAGTGTTTTCCACAGACTTAAAAGCTTTTAAGTTGCAAGACGACCTGATGCAAACTGTTCCAAAGAGTGAACAACTACAAAATGGAGTACTGGAAATCCAGAAAGGCTGGCAAGTGTTAACCATGGTCCTAAAAGCCTAAAATTATACAACAACAAAAAAGTAAATATTTAATGTCCCTTATACTAGTACAGTACCAGTCTAAAGAGATTCCATAGCAACAAAACGTTATACTGAATAACTTCTTCAACATGCAAGGAAATCCACTTAAAAAAGCAACTGGCTGTGATAGGGTTTGATACCACAGTCTTGAGCGCAAGAACCACGCACCTAACCAGCCATATTGTTAAGTCAGTTGCACAGTTGAAACTCAAAATCATGTTATGGAATGCAAATCCTGTGAAGAGTACCTATTTAATATTTTGTTAGTGTAGAAGACCTTTTGGATTACTTGGAGGAATTGAATGAGAACAAAACAGTGGCTGTGAAAAATTATACCCAAAACTTTGGTCACAATTAGAGATAAAACATGATACTAATTTCAAAAGAAGTTAAGAAGAGCTGTATTTGGTATTTTATAAAGCATGAAAAATCCTAGTGTAGTTCCTTTTTAAATGCTCAGTTTTCTCATGTTATAACTTAGGTAATAAAATATAACCCTTTTATTCACATAGCTATCGAGTGGTAAACTTACTGAAGGTCGTTCGGGATCTCTGGGGACGATGTTTTGAAGGGTAATTAGCTTATGAAAAGCCATGTCTCCACCAACGATCATGCTCAGTTGGAAAGCCACCATTTCTAGCTATAACCTGACATTGTAATTTCCATTGCAGTAGACTTTTTCGCAGAGCTAGCATGTCTATAGATGGGTCGAACGAGAGATGTGGCTGGATGCTTCATCTTGGTGTACCCATACCTGATTTTTTTGCCCTTCCATACAGTGCTGGGATATGTGTTGCAAATGGGTGTTCTTACCTCTTACTGATAGTATGTAGAGTTCACCTTCACATTATTAGCAACATGATGAATGGTTAACTTGCCATTGTAGCAGTATCCAACGATGATCATGAAACCCCTTGGAAAACTTTCCTAGCATCTCGTATACAATGTTTGATTTTTTTTTTTTTTTTTTCTCTCTAGGGTTTGTTAGTCACTAAGGTACACATATGCTTTGTCTAATGTCACTACATTTTCCATCTGTCCCCTGCCAGGTAGCCCTCATACAGCTTTCTTGTGTTAATACGACGTTCTGAAATGTGACGAGGCAACAGCTTGTGAACTAGGTGCTATTGCTGGTTTTCTAATTATAGGTCCTTGTTGATTATGGTGTTAATTGTTGAAACAAACATCCCCAACTTATGTGCAATAGTCCTTTGGGAGACAGGGTTACTGCCAAAGACAAGGGCCTTCTCTTTCCTCTCCACTTCTGGTATGCGGCTACGTGCGATTTACGTGTTCTTTCCCCCTTTCTGGAATTAATCCCAGTCGGCCTTTGCCTTTTTTATTCAATACAGTGCTGATCCCATTCTTTGATATCAATAAATCACACTTCTTGCACATTCCTTGAAATGCAGAATAGCTATATTTAACAACAGAAGAGCTGTTGTGTAGCCCTCCCAGTAAGGGTCAATCAGCTTCGGCATCATTGCAGCTAATGACACGAAATTCTACACGTACGTTGTCAGTACTGAGGTGAATCATCACTCCCCGTTTTGACGCACTCAAGTTGATAACAGCGCTACCAGTGCCCTTCAAACTCGTCACCAGAGATCCTGAATGACCTTCTGTATACCATACAACAATTTTCTTGGTAATATTATAATATGCAACCCTATTTTGTCAGATAATCTGATGTTTACACTATAATGATAGAAATTAAAATTATGTTCTCTGCTTCTTAAAACATAAAAGATGTTTTGCTTTAATCAGGACAATGTTAGGTACTTGGAATCATTTCAACAAAAGTTGTCTTATTGGCTTACCTTGGTGATGCAGTCAGTTGTTATGATGTATAGTGGGTTCAATCCCAGCTGTGGTTGGCAGCACATGAGTGGTCTTTAAATACAATAACTCTGTACCATTGGCTTTCGGTACATTTAAGCGTTCCTGTGGGACAAAATTCTTAGAGCTCATAATCTTTTAAAATCTGTAGCAGTTGACGGAGAGGTAAACAAATAATAATAAAATCACAGATCTACATTTAGGGCTGTTGTCCAGGTGGTAGATTCTCTATCAATTGTTTACCTGGACTTTTCTTAAATTTCAGCGAATGACTTCAGAGAAGTTGGAAATTTATCCAACATCTCCTGTGGTAAATTATACTAATTCCTAATTCTTTTCTTATAAACAAATACCTGTCCCAGTTTGTCCTTTTGAATTCCAACTGTTTTTTCATATTATGATCTTTCCTACTTTTAAAAACTCAATTCAAGCTTATTCATCTACTAATGCTGTTCCACACCATTTCTCCACTAACATCTGGAAACATTCCACTTAGTCATGCAGCTCATCTCCTTACTCCAAAGTCTTCTCAGCCTGAAGTTTTCAACATTTTCATAACACTACTCCTTTCTCAAAAATTACACAGAATAAATTGTGCTGCTTTCTTTTGGATCTTTACCAGTTCCCAAATCAAGTAATCCTGGTGAGGGTCCAGTACACTGGAACCATACTCTAATTGGGGTCCTACCAATGACCATATGTCCTCTCCTGTATACATTTTTACTGCAAGCAATAAATACTGTCATGATCATTTGAAGAGGTCTGTAACCTTCATTTACTACCTCGCTAATGAGATTACCCCAATGAAGATCTTTCCTTATATTCACACCTAGGTACCTACAGTGATTTCCATGAGGTACTTTCACCCCGTCAACACAGTAATTAAAACTGAGAGAACTTTTCCTCTTGATGAAACCTACAACCTGATTTTTCACCCTGTTTACCATCATACCGTCGTCTGCTGTCCTTTTCACAACTTCGTTAAGGTCTTTTTGCAGTTGCTCAGAATCCTGTAAATTATTTATTGGTCTATACAGTATAACATCATCTGCAAAAAAGCTTTATCTGTGATTCCAATTGTGTACTCATATTATTTAAACACATAAGAAAACATAAAGTTCGAATAATACTGCTCTGCAGGAACCCCACCCCTGACATCTTAATCATTGGACTGCATGGGAACGTGAGAGTATTACATGTTACAAACTTGTAATGTAATGTTAAAGCCAACCAGGCTAATTATAACTTGAACAAGTATCTCAACCTAAAGGTAAAAATCTGTAAAATAGGTAAAGACATAGCTTATTTAAAAGAATGCCTAAAACTAAAGTTGGTTCCAAGATTCTTGAGACATATTCAGAGAAAAGACATAACCACATCCAGTTTAACCAAAACTCAAAATAGAACTAATGAAATTTGGCTCAAGCACAAAATCAAAACATCCCACAAAAAGAAAATGCTTTTAAATTTACAGTTATACAGAACACATTTGGCAATATCTCAATACGTATCCCCAATAGAACGGAGCTCATTCCAGCTACATGTAGATTATAAATTAAATGATATCCTAAGCAGAAAACAAAAAAACTTTGGACAAAAAGCTTGCACACTTAAAGGAGACCCAATTAAAATCATCCAATAGGAATGTAGAAATAATAAAAAACAATTTACTCTTCAACAACTCACCAGTCATAGTTAACATGACAAAGACAAACTTTTCAGAACAGGAAATCGACCTACTAAGCAAAGGTCTAAAACATAATTGGCCAAGCATACAAAAAGAAAATGACATAATCAACACTGTAGCAGAGATCGAGTCTAACATTACCAATCTCCCTCCAGATTTGCAAAACGACACCAGATACGAAATAAAAAAGAAACTACCAACAGTCACCAAAGAATTAATTAAAACTTCCGACTTCATTCATACAAACGTAATAAAAAGTTTAAAAACGAAGATCAATGACAACAATATCATAGTAACTAAAGCGGACAAAGGAGGGACTACCGTATTATTAGATAAGAATGAATACATTACAAAAACAGAAAACTTTTTTGCAGATGGGACTTTTTCAATAGTTAATAAAGATCCTACCACCAGAATCCAGCGAAATTTAAAAACATTGATAAAGAATTCAACTTTTTTACTTAATGAACAAGAACAACAAAAACTATTCACCATGAATCCTAATATTCCCACAGCCAGAGCATTACGCAAACTACACAAAAAAGATACACCTATACGTCCCATAATTAATTGCAGAAAAAGCCCAACTTACAAGACCTCAAAATACATCCACCATTTCCTTAAAAGACACTACACTTTCAACAACAAATCCCCTCTGAAAAACTCGGTTGATTTTTGCAATCTTTTAAAGAAATTCAACCTACTCCCTAACCACACCATGTGCTCCTACGATATCACGAACATGTATTCTAACGTGCCAACAAAACAAACTGTAAACATTATCAAGGACAACCTATCCAAACACAGCAATCTCAGCATCCCTGAAATAGACGAATTTATCAATATTTTAAACTTTGTACTAAAAAACACCTATTTCACTTTCAATGGCAAAATCTACCACCAACACAATCAAATAATATATGAAGATCATAAATAATTTTAAGTTGCAGACGAATAGATTTGTGACTTTGTGCCTGACAGAGTGTGGAAACTGACCCTTGACTGTTCTCCAATATTCATAAACATTGTGAATCTTCGCCTATCATTGCGTGTGCCATACTACCATTCTTAATATTACGTACTGTTTCATCTTGTACCGATCCAGAGTTTAATTAATCTTTTTCTTTTTCATATGCATTGTTTTACATGTTTTTACGGCTGACGATGACCTGGACTAGGGTCGAAACCGGTCCCATTTATTTTTACTATTAAGTAAAATGTAATCACTACATTTCTTTCCTATGTATTGAATAGGTTGAACCTCTTTCAATTATTTAATTTTTAATGTTAATACTTTCAATACGGAACAATGAAATTTTTATCTTTAAATTCAAACCTCACTCGTTCCGAGACCATACAAGCAACAAGTTCATACCGCAAAAACCGAGAACGTAAGTAATTGAATTTATATCAATTCCCCTAATTTAACCGTTTTTCCTCTAAACTTCTTACCTTTTTATTCTCCTTTTCATTACAGATTCTGCACCATATTTCTTCAATAGTCAGTCCACATTCAAAACTACAGCCAACACATAAGAATGTTCCCATTTAACCATCGGTATACGAGCTGACAAAATCTGTACAGCGGCACTTATTAGTTAACTTCTCACAGCTCCTTCAACAAAAATACCGAGACCGCGATCGCACTTCGTAAAATATGAAATTAATGGATTGATTGGATACAACTTTATAATCTACATGCGCCATACTACAGTTTCATTACGACTTTTCAACGAGAGAGGTTTTATCTTGTCTTGAGTGGCCATTGGATTCTAATTTGCTTTCCATTTAAAATCAGGTTGCTTCCAGCCGAATTTCATGAACCTTGATACGGCAGCTTTAGCCATAGACTTTCTTATTATTTATTTGGTCAAGGCCTAGTTTGTACAGTTTTATAAGATCATTTTAAGATTGCTGATGTAATTACCATACCAACTCTTATTTCTTCGCAAACATTTTAAATGATTTTTAATTGTCATTTAAGAACTCATGATTGCACATATTGTATAATATTCGTTCTAATTTTTATTCTCATTTTATATACTTTTTCTTATATCGACAATCAGGATCCTGATTTTTACCTTTAGCATGAGTGTAAAAAAAAGGCTGATGATGCCCTTTTAAAAGGCGAAACATGTCCCTTTTGACCTTAGTTTAATAGGATGTAAGTCCTAACTTTGCAAATATCATTTGTATTGAATAGGTTGACTAATAAAATTTTGATAATCTTAAATTGATGAACGTGAGAGTACTCGCTGTCAAGGTTCCGGTTGACCACGTCTGCCCACCTCAGGGGAGAATCGCCATATTGTGCACCAGGAACATCGTAACTCTTTCATATCTGCGCCTGCCATCCGACAGCGGTTAATAGACTCCCTTCAACATTCTGTATCATCCCACACTATTGGTTAGACACTAGCAGCAGCCTGCTGTTAACACAACACTACAACACAAACGTCTGCATTTGGAGTGGTGCCTTGACTGGGAAGCATGGACTGCTGTTGAATGGTGTTCACATTGTGTTCAGTAATGAATTGTGGTTCTGCACTACCCCATATGACCATCAGCTCCAAGTATGGCGGCGACCTGGGGAAAGGTCCCAATCTTCCAATGGTTTGGAGAGGCACAGCGGTATTACTCCTGGCATCATGGTGGGGGGGATCCATCAGGTATGACCTCAGGTCATCGCTGATAGTGATTGAGGGAACTCTGGCAGCACAACGGTATGTCACAGACATCTGTGTCCTCGTGTGTTACCTCTCGTGCGACAGTATCATGGTGGCATTTTTCAACAGAACCTTGCTTGTCCACACACGGCATGTGCCTCTATGAACTGTCTGCATGATGTTGAGGTACTTCCGGGTCCAGCAAGATCCCCAGATTTGTCCTTGATAGAACATGTGTGGGACCAGCTCGAACATCAACTCTGTCCCATTGCCACTATCCAGGATATCAAGCACCAGTTACAACAGTTGTGGGCCAGCTTGCCTCAGGAGAGAATACAACAGATTTGACACTTTTCTTAACTGAATGAGTGCATGCATCCAAGCCAGAGAGAGTGCAGCATCATACTGATAAGTGGGTTCATACTGCCATGTTCTTTGTAAATTTGACTTGATTTTGTGATCACTGAAATAACATCACGTTACCCTCTCAACGCGTAAAGTTTCATTTTGTTTTCTCCTGCCCTTCTGAATGCTTTGGTTTTTTAGTCATGCAGTGTATAATGTTTCACCAACTCTAATTCTCTGAGTTCTGTTTTCTAAAAAATGTAGCCACCCATTTAATTACTCTTTTGTCTAGTCCAGTAGCCCTCATTTTAGTCAGTAGTCTCCCATGATATCTTTCAAATGTCTGCCTTATCAACTTTTGATGGTAGGTTCTGCGCCTACCATGGTTGTAATGGGTAACGGGGAATCAAGGTTCGATTCCGAAGAGGGAGCCTGAGAAACGGCTACCACATACAAGGAAGGCAGCAGGTGCGCAGATTACCCACTCCCGTCACAGGGATGTAGTGATGAAAAATAATGATACGGGACTTATCCGAGGCTCTGTAGTCGAAATGAGTACATTTTAAATCCTTTAACGAGTATCCATTGCAGGCCAAGTGTGGTGCCAGCAGCCGCGGTAATTCCAGCTCCAATAGCGTACATTAAAGTTGCCTTGGATAGTTCAGTAGCGATATAATCTATTTGACCTCCTGAATCTAAAATATCTGTTATATCTTGCCCAAATCCTACAAGTTGAGCCTCGCTGGAATAACCTTTCCTAAAGCCGAGCTGCCTTCTATCAGACCAGTTAGTAATTACAAACATATCTGATATAACCAGAAAGAATGTTTTCCCAGAGTTTACATGCAAGATATGTCAAGCTGACTAGCCTGTATTTATGTACTTAATGTTTATCATCCTCCTGTCTTTGTAAAATACTTTTGTTTTAACTAATTCAAGCTATTTTTGTTGTTTAGCTGATAAAGAAAAATCACTGCGGAATGTTTCCATGAAATTATTCCACGGTTCATATGGAAATCTGAAGAGCACTCAAGAATGGTGGGAACTGACTGAAGATTGTCAAGATGACAACTACCGAAATTACTTGAAAAATATTCCAAAGGAAGACTGTGATTACCTCGTTTTATATACTTTTAATGATAAGGCATTCCCAGCAACACTCAATTTTCTCTCCGGCGGAGGGTAAGTCTGTAAGATAAGGGTATATGTATGCGTATATGCAGTATTATATAGAGTTAATTTTAAATAAGTTTGAAATTTTAGGAAGTAATTGGGGATATTATTCCATTTAGATAAATAATTAATGGTTTAACCTCTTTTCCAAAAGAGAACTTGGTGAAGTTGTTATATTTTATTGTGAATTCTTATCATCACTACATAATGGACACCAGCATTGAAGTACAGTTTCCGGTGGCTAATTATGCATGTGCCCATTTCACCCCTGCGTACTGCTTGGGCATAAAGCATTTGCCACGATATGATTGATCATGCTAGTCATGGCACAAGGTGATGTGTTCTCCCTCAAGCTCGTGGTGTTATGTCTAACACTGTTGCAGAATGATAGCTTCAGGAGAGATTGCTGATTCAACAACATAATTATCTTTTGATGAACTTCTTGAAATAAGTTTTAAATGTGAAAACAATCAACTGAAATGCAAAAAATGTGCATAGAGATTTTCAGTAAGGAAAGTTGCCTCCCAACTCCTACTTTTCTGGTCAGAAAAAAATTGTAGATGGGGAAATTGTAGGAAATGGTCTGAATTAAATCTTTTGTCTTAAATATTTTTTGTAGGGTCTTTTAGTTTACTCAGAAAATGATTATCTAAATTTCACCAAGGTCTTCATACATGCCAGCATAGAATGCAGTATTTTTGGTTTCCATTATTAAACTGTGTCGGTTTTATTAAAATATATTGAACATGGTGAAGGTCATGAAAATGATACTTTAATTGGTTATAGCCCTTTCAGACCTGAAAGAAAACTGGAGGTGTGAATTTTTGTTTGTACGTCAAGAACTGACTAAAATGCTCCTCAATACACATATTAATAGTTTATTTTACAAAATAAAAACTAACGTCCGAAAAACAGGACCCACACAATTGTGCGTATCAAAATTCAAAACCTCGTATCACGTACGATGGTGTAGCTTCAAAATTTACGTTCACTAACCAATGTACACACTTCATTGAATATATTCCGGTATTCAGTAAAGCTTCTAGATTAATATAAACGCAGTAAATAAATACTTACTTTCGGCACTACTGCTTCCTGCCATCTCGCCGATCAACTGTGCTTTTTAAACTCTTCTTCCTTCGCCCTGGCGGTCAAGCGCATACTAAAATCAATTGAAATACACGCCACGTGTCCTGCACAATCACTGCAGTCCGGTGTAGCGCTGAAAAAACATCAAATACGGTCAGGGATAACTAAAATACGAACCCGCACAATTGTGCGTACTCGGTCTGAAAGGGATAGAATGTCCCAGTGAGCTAGTGGCTCAAGGAGGGACTGCCCTTTAATCTATTCAGTTGAGGAGTCCCATTGGGAGGCTAAAATAAAATGAGGTGATGATGATTGTTAAAAGAGGCAGTGAGCCCAACAAATGTAAGATTTCTATACTAATCTAAAACCTGTAATCTTAAAAAATGTAATAATATTGTTAGGAAGTAACCTCTAGCAGTTATAGGCACAGATCTATCCAAGAAAGTACTGTAGTATGCATCAGTGTTTCTCAACAGACACATAGTCCGACTCGTTGGCTGAATGGTCAGCGTCTGGCCTTCGGTTCAGAGGGTCCCGGGTTCGATTCCCGGCCGGGTCGGGGATTTTAACCTTAATTCCAATGGCCCGGGGGCTGGGTGTTTGTGCTGTCCCCAACATCCCTGCAACTCGCACACCACACACAACGCTATCCTCCACCACAATAACACGCAGTTACCTACACACGGCAGATGCCGCCCACCCTCATCGGAGGGTCTGCCTTACAAGGGCTGCACTCAGCTAGAAATAGCCACACGAAATTATTATTATTAACAGACACATATTCAGCATATAATCCCTACACTGCTCATCTCCCCTCTCCTTCTGCCAGCCAGCTGGGATCTGTAATAGTTATTTTATCAAGAATACTACACAAGATTATTTTATTATGTAATTGAACTCTGATTATTGGTACAGATGAAAGAATGTGTGAGCCAACAATTTACATAATATGAAGTTTGAAATCTATGTAATGTATGTAGCCGGGCTGAGTGGCTCAGACGGTTGAGGCGTTTGCCTTCTGACCCCAACTTGGCAGATTCTATCCTGGCTCAGCCTGTGGCATTTGAATGTGCTCAAATACATCAGCCTCGTGTTGGTAGATTTACCGGCACATAAAAGAACTCCTGCAGAACAAAATTCCGGCACCTCTGCGTCTTCGAAAAACCATCAAAGTACGGTTGTTAGTGGGATGTAAAGCAAAATAACGTTATTATTGTTATATGCATGTATGTTCAACCCTTATCCATTTCTCTACAGGGTTGGGTATGAAGCAGAGGAGTTAATGAGGTGAAATCAACGAGATATCTGATAGTAGGAAAGGAGAAAGTGAAACCCAGTGCCAGCACATAGCCTACTCCTGTCAAATAACACAGATGGGTCTTCTCAAGGCTTAACTTCTCCATCCGACGCATGAATCACTATCAACCATGTCATATACCTTCGCTCCATATGAACTCTTTTGAAGAGGTTTCAAATTGAATCCAGGCTTTTGGCATGCAATCTAGTAATTGGAAATTGTATACTGCCACCTCTTCTACCCTGCTTGCCAACATTCAGATGGTGATTTTTTTTTTACTTATGGTACTCGAACCATATAACCAGTGTCAGAACATATAAATTTCATGCCTTAACTATCATGACTGCTGAGCAGGCTATGAAGTTTGAAATGATTTGCACAAATTATTTCTGTTAAAATATAATGCTCAACTTGGAAAATGCTCTTATACTGTCATAAAGGGCATACCACCTCGATCACCTTCTGTAAGGTCTAAACTTGTTTCAGATTTATCCTCTGTTGGCCTTATACTTTTTAAAAGGGAATGCCATGTCTTTAATCATGGCCTAGGAAGGTTGAAACAGAGCTAGCTCAGATTCATGAGTACACAAGAAGAGCTGTCTAAAATTAGGCTGGCACCGGACACTGTTGTGAAAGCCATGTCACTTCACTATCTGGAGGCGTGTCTGGAGAAGCCTTTAATTGCTGTATGAGCTTTGGGATTGTTACCCAAAGGCAGATTCCTCAGATACAATTCAAGCTTCCTATTTCATAATTTTAAACAACCATTTCAATTCAGAACTTATTGCCCTTCATAGTCTTCCCTTTTTATGAAAAAGAAAGTTATACCTATGGGGTATAAAAATGGCTTTATAGTAACTGGACAGACATTTACTAAAAGTTATGTACTCTAATGTTTTGAGATAATTTCTGTATTAGGAGTTCATTATTTCAACCTGTGCTGTTATCAAAAATGCTGGCATGTGGAAACAAATAACGGTGGGAGAACATATCAATAGATATCCTGCTATACAACCAATGGAATGCAGGTAGCAGTAGAAGGTAGGTATGACTTCAAAGTTCTCAAGACCCACATGTCAATTATATCTATACGATAAAGACTTTAATTTCCATTAGCCGAATATTAAAGAATGTGTAGTTGGTTTTTTTTCTCCGTGGATGTTTTTATTGAAGTTTAATTGGAAAAGAGTGATGGCTATGATGGAAGAAATACAGATTTTTGTATTTCAGCTCCAACTTTTTCAATATATTAAAAAAAATTACTATTGATTTATTATGAACAAATCGCAAGTAAATTCATGTATATGATTCAAATATTAAAATGCCACTTCTGATTCGGCCTCTAAGTGTGAAATCGGAGCATTACTTCATAAAAGGCAATCTGGAATATTTTCAGTATAACCTTGACCAGGGTTTATTTCAGCATAAAATATGAGCTGATGTTTTCCCGAAAAGCTTTCAGTGACATAGTTGGATATAAAAATACTCCATAAGGGATAGCCACCTTTGCTAAGGCCTACTATTATATATTAATTAATCAGTCAAGATATTACAAATTACAAGGACTGAAATTTAAGATACCTAATGATTATTTACAAATATAAAAATGATCTTTTTATTTACTGATGCTGAATTTTTAAAACCACATTAATAACATATTAACATTTTAGCTATAGGTCTTGTAATGTACTCTGAGTAACGGTACATGCTATACAAATCTTTAGTACAGAGCTAAAATTTTGCAGAACTACCTGGATGTGTGCTAGGAACTTCTTCCTTTCTAGGGAGTTTCTATGGAGTTGATGCTCCTACCAACACAATAAGATTGCTCCACATTGATGGCTATTTCCATGAATATTGAATTTTCACTTCGTAGTAAAGCTTTTGGTTAGTTTGCTATGTTGTTATGTTTGGTTGTTTTGTTACGAGTTCATCATACACAGATGTTTAAAATGGCACAATATGACCTGGAAGTAAATTAGGAAGATTTTCTTTTCCTGATAATTCATTAAGCTACCATACCATGTTATTTTACTCTGCTGGCTATCATTCATTCAAATAACCTTCATCAGACCTATAATGAGAACTCTCTGACTTTCAGACAATAGCATCAGTTCTGTGGTAAGCACTTCAGCCAGCAGGAGCAAGATGGCATTTGACCAAAGCTTAATGGTTAAATATGTTTCCCGAAAGAGAAAGAGATTCATAGTTTTATTCCATGTTGTACTGTGCAGTTTCTAGTTGTACTAATTACAGCAGAACCTTGATTATACATTCCCGGAAACTACATTTTTCCAAATTATTCATTCATATTACGTGGTTACAAGTAATGAAAATCATTTTATTTTCCGTATTGAAAGAATCTCAATAATAATATAAGAAAATTTATTGGACTCCAACCTATTCAATACATTACAGGATGTTAACATTTTTAGTTTAACGTTTAGTTTAGTTTAACGTCCCGTCATTGCAGTAATTTGAGGAAGTACTGTACTGTAGGCTACTGGAAAATCGATCGGCGGTGAACTTGCATAAGGGACCATCTTAGCATCGCATTCAGGTGGTATTGTTGAGAGAATCTTTGGAAATCGTAAAGCAGAGTGTGTCCACAACAATTGGAAGGAGACAGAGCGCATTTCAACAGATCTACTTGAAGATGGAGAGTTTTGTCAAATGTTCGTACTTGCAAAACTTCTACATGATGTCCAGTGTTACATGTTTATTTTCGAGAGTATCGCCGAACAGGTTTTCGACACTTCCCTCAGGACACTGTGTAGACCTAGTCACTGGGCTTTCAGTCAGTAATCGAAGCCTCTCCTCCTTAAGTAACGCAAATTTAGTGTTTTAATATTATCGGTACATAAAGCCATGGGTGGTTTTGGGATTGCCTATCACTGTTTTGGTCCTAATATAAGATTGGAAATTTCATTATTTTTGTTTATAGTGTTATAAAAACTGCAGTTGTTTTATTTGCGCATGTTAAATTTATAAACTTTGTATCCTTTTGCAGTCGTACTGACTTGTACAGCGAGCGTGCTTTCCAGCTGACTCGAGGTCGCGAATAACCGTAATTTCGGAAGTGTTAATGATACTTTTTTCTTTCCAATTTGATTGTGATTAGTGACGGGCAGAATTGAATATAATGCATTTGAGAACTTGAGGATCGATAATTACATTCAAAACCATATTCTCGAGTTCAACATAACCTTCAAAAGTCGAGGTAGGCCTAATTTACGAATTACAAGATTTCCATAAACTGACTGCGAACAGTATACCGGTGACCAAATTACAATGGAAGATTTAAAAAAAAGGGGGGTTTCGCCATCATATTGGGTGCTTTTGTATCTAATGTGCTTTATTTTATTAGATTAGAAAATTAAAAACTTCTTGTGGTTGATTGTTGTTTGGCTTGGCGTTACGTTACGGGGTATTAGATTTTTCGAAGAGTTTAGTTGATCAAAGTTGCTGAACTGAAAGATGTTTTCAGAGGAAACTGACGAAGTTTTCCCTGTAAAACTGAATGTAAAGTTTCGAGATTTTTAAGTCCCATACCGGTATTTTGACCTGGATATGAGGGCTGGTTCCAGGTTCACCCATTCTACGATTATCTTTAACTGAGGAGCTATTTAATGGTGAGATGGCGACCCCGGTTGAGAGCGCCAGGAATAACGGCCGAGAAAACTTGTCACACTGACCGTGCGTCATCTCGTAATATGCAGGCCTTCGGATCGAGCAGCGGTCGCCTGGTAGGCGGAAGGCCCATTGGGGCTGTAGTTTGGTTTGGTTTAGGAGTGTTTGTAAGGTTATAAGAACACATATTTCATTTTTATGATATTTAGCCAAATTGTTGATGGTTCATTCGTTCCCAGATTTTCCGTTTTCCCGTATTGTACATTTTTTTTCCGTGGTCCCTCCAAAAATGGAGAATCGAGGTTCCACTGTACATAGTTGAGTTACATTATTTTGCCCACCAGCTAACATCAAGAATAACTGCTGTGTGAAGCACGGACAGCAGCTAGATGAGCCAAGAGAGACTCGATGAGGTACTGTTTTGTTGATCAGGCGAGGGACGTCGCGCCTGTAAAAGACTTCTATGCCCAATTTGTGAGGGAAGCCATAGAGATAGAGCTGCACCCAGATAACTTCAACAGGGAAGATGGCTTCAAATGATCAAATATATGGAGACCTGTTCTCCAAAAATACATGCATAACACTACCATGGCACAGCATGACGCCCTCCAGGAACTGTCGACAGAGGGCGGTGAATAAGTAACTTCGCTCCCAACCAGCACAGCACAGCGCGATGATACTTCCACATTCTTTCAAGAATTTCTATGATTACTGTCAGAAGCAGAACTTCACATGCCCTGATGAAGGCCAATGTGATTTGGCGGAAAGCTCGGCTTTGTTTTAATAATAAGTGGCTTTAATCCAGTCCTCTGGAGAGCAGAAAACAGGAACTATCAAACATCCAGACTAGCTGGGATCTTATGAAATCATGAGTCCATCACTTCCATCTCACTGAGCAGCTTTGCTACAGCCATGCTAGCCACCACAAATCTCCACAGGTTACTGAACACCATTAATCTTGATCCAACACACCAGGTAGACATTTTGGTCATGTGTACTGCTGGGATTGTACGGTACCATGAATTGTTACAAGGTAGCGGGCAAATGTACTTTTGAAACTCGCAGTCACCACTCAAGTGATAAGAGTATTAGGATAGCTGATTGCACTCAAATAATGAAATTCATAAGTTCATTATATCAGTTAAGAAACTTCCAAACTTTCAATTAATGACACTAATTTCCAATAGAGATTCCCTGTCCAAATATTTTATAATGATTCAATTGTATTACCTTAATAGTTACAATTAAATGAACTCCCTGCTTCATGGCTGAGTGGTCACTGTCTTGGCCTTTGGGCCTTTTAGCCTCGAGTTTACTTCTCAGCTGGGTCAATTACATCAAATTTAAATGTAAAAAAAATATTAAAAAATAATACGTATTGAAAACCATCAATACGGAATGAAATTCATACTGTGCAATCTCAGCTGGGTTGTAGGACATTAACAGTAAACAGCTGATTTCCTTCGGCTCGGACACTGTCCCTAACATTCTTGCAACTTGCACACCACTGTTCTCAGCTACATGCAGTTTTCCATATGTTTCGGATGCGCCCTTCCTCATCGGAGGGTCTGCTTTAAGGGCTGCATGGCCATCATGAGGGACTTCCAAAGGAGCAGTTAAAAGTCTCTAGTGGAAAGTCTTTTCTCATAAACTAGTAATCCTATCCCTAAAGGTTTTACTTTGAAAGAAATTTTTAGTCCATGTTTGCATAACGTGTAGAGGGTTTTGCTGATAACATTTCCAATTTCCTATTGCTTATTAATGGTAACTTTTTAAAAATAGTTGTGGCACATCGGTATAAAGGTACAAACTAAGTCTGCATAGTAATCGGTGATACATCATAATTATTGAAGATGCAAAATTTTGAATGATCATTTGTTTGCACAGGTGGAGAAGAGGCAATAAAAGAAGTGAACTGTATGAACAAGGCAAAGGTGAAACATTGACAGAAGAAACTAGAGGTCTTGGTCTGCCTCCAACACTAACAGTGCTTGCAATTGCCAAGAATTGAACCCGGGTTGTCGTGGTTTAAATAATGTCCAACCATGTGTACCATGGAACACCTTTCTAAATGATACTAATGTGTCAGTACTAGAAAAAATATTTTTATATTTTTTTATCTGAACCATGTGGTGGAATGTAGAAATACACACATAGAGATGTGGCTGCAGTTGGTCCATTGATACTGTGACAGGCTTGAATGAAAAGTTTAACTCTTTATTTGTTTTGTTTTTTAACATTGTCAAACTCATTTGCTGTTGATAAATGGGATTTCTGTAGATTACATTTTTGATACCTTTGTTTTGACAAGGAGGTCACTGATTTTGTATATTACTATTTTTTTCAAAGAAGTTTTCATTTTTTATCATAAAGAGCAAAATTTTGGATTTTTTTTCAGTGTGTACTGTCATTATTCAACTTTTATATATTTTTACATGAGTATGATTAAATCCACATTGATGTGTTTTTGTTAGAATCGTCGGCTTATACCTGGGTATCGTTTGGTTGGCTGGCAGAGTTATCCGTGGTTTCATCTCTGGCTTTACATACAGGATAATGTTTACGGAGTTGCCTAATGTGGATAGGATTTTGCAGGTAATGGTTCTGTGTTTTAATGAATTTCCTTTTACTGTCATTTTTAATGTAATCTTTGTTGTCAGTATCATCGGTCTGTACACGACGATGGTTTTGATTGCCAGTAATATAGTGAGAGGTTTCTTCACTGGAATATCCTACACCATCATGTTTGATGACATGCCCAATGTGGACAGAATTCTTCAGGTGAGAATTTTTAATAGGTAGCGAAATCGTGCAGGCAAGATAGAGGTCTTCACGTTCTGTTCAGCTGTAGATATTGCTTTAGTAACAAATTTTAAAACTTAACAGTTATATTGCTTTATTGTTTTCAACAGCTTATGAATGTTCTAGAAGAATAAAGTGTTTAAATATTTTAAAAGCGTTCTCAAACACTCATATTTTTAAGCAAATTTTTATGCTTTGTCACTCATTCTGATTTTTGCTTCTAACATATACCATGTTATTTAAGTCCAGTATTTCCACCCCTCTTTAGCCTTCTTCACTTGCGATTCTGTTGTACATCTTCTATACATGCGTTACTCAGATTCCTTTGCTTTCCTTTCATTTCCCTTCCTTTCTTTATTTCTCTTTCATCTGTTGTATGTATATATATAATGGCAAGCAGTACCTGTTTATATTTTCTTGCTACCAATATGTAAATGTGTAAATAAAATATGGCTAATGTAGACACTCTTTGTTAATAGCAGAAAGTCAGAATAGGCTTCTAGAGCTAGCTATTAGTGTCTGTCAAGCTAGTCAAGAGTATGCCCTCAATATGAATACCACTACGACTGAATATAAGGTTACATAAAATCATCTTCATGGTCCATATCGCACTTGAACAGTTTCACAATTAAGTATTTTTTTATTTTCCACCTTGTCGATACATTAGTTCCTTAAGGCAAGTGGAACATGTTTCGTATATAAGCATTGATACTTTGTCAATATATGAATTTTTCATCTAAACAGCATTATGTGCCTGAAGATGTTAATAATATACGAAACATGTACCACTTTTAACCAATAAGTTGCCTTAAGCAACTAATGTATCGACAAGGTGGAAAATAAAAAATACTTAGTTGTGAATAAATATAAGGTTGTCGGTAGAACTCCAGTGCTACCAAGAATTCTGGTGGCTGATAACCAACTCTTTGAGAGGGTGGCAGTTTTTATCTACCTCTGATGTACAGTTAACAAGTACTGGAACCACTCTTTCCACATAAAGTGTAGAATTGAAAGAACTAGAGAAACATTAAAAATGTGTCTTCAATTTGGCTGCTGAGATCTTAGCCTGGGCTTGGAAAAGAGGATTGCAATATGCTGTGAATTCTCTTCTTTCTTGTATGGCATTGAAGCCTGGACAGTATGGGAGGCAATGGGGAGAAGGTTTCAAACCTTTGACACATGAATCTATTGGAGAATATTTTGAATCCTATGGACAGATCATGTTATTATCAAGGAAGTCCTTCTCAGGTTGGACTGTCAATCAGAAATCATGGAAGTGATCAAGAAAAGAAAATGATAAAACTTTGGCCAAATAATGAGAAATCAGCTGAAGTACTGGTTTCTTCAAAGAATCATACAAGGGAAAGGAAAAGAGGAAAGAAGACTGAGCATAGGAATAATCTCATGGCTAAGAAGGCAGTTTGATCTCTTCTGCATAGGTACCAATAAATATTACAAAACTAACTACATTGAAGCCAGAGTCTGAAAAAGAAAAAGAAGATCAGTCCCTTACCTTTGTCTAAGGATTAGTGTTGTAGTGTCCTGTCTGATCAGCCAGGGTTTGATTCCCAGTTCAAGAAGAGGCGAGAGTTGAAATACCATTTCAGCTGTTCAAGAGATTTCTCATTGTGCTAGATGTATGCCAGGATAGGGCCAATCATATACAGCATAACCACTTCCTTCCTCCTCCTAGTTCCAGTTACTGTAATTATAGTAGCTACACCAGTATAGACATCAGATTGTTAGATAGGGTTACCATATTTCAAAGCTGGGAAAAAAAAAAAGAGGAAGATCTGAAAAACTAGAAATCTATTATATCTCTATACCTTAGGAAACTAGACATACACTTAAACAAGATAGGTAGTCCAGATGCTTGGCTATCTGGTTAGCTTGCTGGCCTTTAGTCTAGTCTTTTAGTCTCCCAGATTCCAAGGTTCAATTCTGAGCCAGTTCAGGAAATTTAATCTTCATTGGTTATTGCCACTGGCTCAAGGGGTGTAAGTAAATTACAAAATATCTCTTTTAGATTTTGAACTTTACGTGGGTGCATTGACAAAATCTGGAATAATTTTGTAAAAGTTTTAAACACTCGTTACAAGAATAACTGAAATTCTCTACCACTTGTAACTTTGCTTTTATGAGTTTGGTAGAATTCTTATTTATTGCATCTGTCCATTTGGGATTCATCAGTGAAAACACTCTTTCAGTGAGCATTTATCACTTTCAGTTCTTTCTCCATTCATGATGTTTGGTCAATTACTTATGTTACAAACACATGCAAGAGCGAGAGAAGCTACTCACAAATGTCTGATGGGAACTGGAAGCTCACTAACACAGTAATCGAACACTTAAGTGTAATTTGAAGTGCTATAGGTTATCAACAAAATGTTGAGTTTAATTTCTCTGTTTTAGTTCAACTATTCTGCCTAAATTAAAAACCACAGAGAAAGGTTATGGGAGATGAGAGATTTGGAAACATATGGTTCAAATATGGGAGAACTTGGAAAATATGGGAGATCTGGCAACCCTGTTGTTAGAGGTTATTTGACAGATTTCACTTACACATAATACACCAGTTGTTGATCAAGGTCTCCAAAGACTGCTTGCTACATGAAGTGACGACAGTATCATTAGGTAAAAATATCTTTTTATCTCCGGAGTGTCACCTTAAAGTGACATTAAGTATAATCTGGAGAACTTTGGAATTCAGAAGGTGATAGTATAGAGCTTGTTCAACTAACAGGAGCACTTCCTATTCCCTTTTCTAGTTTCTCAGGGCAGTACATGTGCATTTCCCTTATTGTGTGTTATCAGTTGCCTTGTTTTACTGATTGCTACTGCTTTCTTTTTATATGAATCATTTTTAGTCTTTAATGCTTCCATTCTGCTCTTTTGCACTTCTCCTGAATACACAAAATAAAGTGCTTTAATGAACATCTCACCAAACAATGCGGTCATTATTACTTAACTATACTGTCAAGATAGGTTCCTGTTACCTGGGCTGTTATACTGAATTAATTTTAAAAATTTCAAATTAGATGTTCATCATGAAATTATATTACATTTCTGTATTCAGCTATAGCCAATTTCAGTTTGTCTTTATCATTGCTCAAGATGACCCTGTTATGTACTACCCTCATCTTCAATAAATTTATAAAGAATGTAAATATCAAGAGAACACTGAAAAGATAACAATTATTTTATATTGTGCAAATCAAAACTTATTCATTGTACTATTACATAAGCAATATCTTCAGCATTGTACAGTTCAGTCAACATCGTTACTTCTCGTTTTTATGGTAAGTAACAAACATCTTTCATTATTATTAGCATGTGTTTTATTTGTTGATGTGTACATCTTTCATTCATAAAGTACAAATTTTGAACTGAAAATTCATTCATGTTCCCAAACCTAGGTAGTAGTGAATTGATTGCTCATTTCTCTATGTATATACTTCATTACATCACGTCTATTGCAACTGGTAGAGGTTACACAACAGTTTGTAGATACCTGCTTTATATATGCAAAGAAATAAGACAAAACTGTTATTACTTTATTCAGATAGCACACAATAGCCAAGTAACATAATGTCTGGCTTTTCTCACCAACATAAACATGGTTCAAAGCCCGGTCAATGCACTTGGGATTTTTGAAACGATAAGTTACGTCCCTGTGGTTTGGATTCCACGTAAAACTGGAGGTCCTGTAACTATAAGCATGATATCAATAGTCGCATAAAACTACGTACGTACATACATACATACATACATACATACATACATACATACATCTTATAGACTGTTATGCCTTTTAGTGTTCAGTCTGCAACCCTCTGTGGATTATCTAAGCTTCTCTACAATCCTCTGTTTGCAACTAGCTCTGTTGCTTTGTTTAGCACCACACGTCATATCTTTAAATCTCCAAAAACTGAGTCTAAACAACATTGCCTTGGTCTCCCTCTATTTCTCTTTTCCTCAATAGCCAAGCCCGTTATTCTCTTAGGTAACCTATCAACCTCCATTCGCCTCACATGATCCCACCACTAAAGCTGGTTTATGTGTACAGTTTCATCCATCAAGTTTATTAGCTGTTATCTTCTCATTCAGAGCACCTTCCTGCCATTGTTCCCACCTGTTTGTAACAGCAATCATTCTCACTACTTTTATGTCCATTACTTCCAACTTATGAGCAAGGTGTCCTGAGTCCATCCAGCTCTCACTCCTGTACAGCAGAGTTGGTCTAAAAGCAGACTAATGTAAGGATAGTTTTGTCCAAGAACTTGCTCCTTTCTTACAGATCACAACTGCGAGCTAACTGCATTAGCTTTGCTGCACTTTGATTCAATCTCACTTACTACACTATCATCCTGGGAGAATATACATCCTAAATACTTGAAATTATCTACCTTCCTCCTGCTTTACATTCCGATCCAGACATTCAATTTTTTTAGGTTTCTTCCCTACTGACATCACTGAAGTCTTGAAAATGCTAATTTTCATATCATATTCACTGCACCTCCTTTCAAGTTCCAGAATATTAGATCGCAGGCTTTTAACACAGTCTGCCATCAAGGTTAAATATTTCCAACTAACTGAATCCCTCCCTGATTCATGTAAGTTAAATTATGAACAACAGAGGTGAAGGATTACAACCTTGTCTAACACCCCTGTAATTACTTTGAATCAAGAACTTGTTCCATCATCAATTCTCAACATGGCCCAGTTGTAGAGATCAGTGTCTTCAATTGCCTGTAATAACCTACCCCTAAATCCATAATCCCCATGTACGGTAACATATTTTCTGTTGGTACTCAGTCGTATGCTGTGTCTAGATCTACAAAATATAACTGTCTTTCCCATAACATTTTTCAATTACTTGACTTGATACACAGTGAAAATCTGATCCTATGGTCTGAAAGCATACAGGTTTTCATCCATCAACTATTTATTGCACCCTCCTTTCCAAAATGCCTGTGAACAACCTTGCCTGATATAATAATTAATGAAATACCTTGATAGTTGTTACAATCTTTCCTGTTCCCTTATTTATTTAGGTGCAGTTGCTGCATTCATGCTCACATTCCATGCTAATCCTATTGCTCTATGAAGTACTGTAATTCCATCCTTTCTACCCAATATATTTCTTCACCATTTCAGGTCTAATTTCATCTGTTCCTGCTGCTCTATGACAGTGTAGTTTATTTATAATCCTTTCCACTTCCTTGAGTATAATTTAATTGTTCGGGACTTCAACACGAAGATTCATTGTGCTGCATGTTGAGAAGATTTTCAAAATCTTCCTCCCATCTGCCTTGTGATTTCCCAGGATCTACAATAATTTAACCTTATTTACCCAATACTGTTTTTTTTATCCCTGGAAATGGCATCAGCTCATACAAAATGGTTGACCACAGAGGTCCTGAAAGGAAAATAGTAATTTCTTATCCTGGCTAAAAATATCCAAAGTAGTTTGTGTAGAGAGAGATTTCTTAAGAATATTATAGATAAATATTATGAGCAAGAATTTAGGGTAATCCCAATATCATTTAGGCAATTCCACATAAATTTAGAGATGACGCCTCTTGCTTCCAAACATAACCACTACTGTTAATTTGTTGTGCTCTATGTCATAGTGTTGACATAGGTATAGTACACACTGTTCGTAAATTGACTTCTTTTCCTTATCAGCCTAGTCAGCCTGGTTTAAATCTTTCAAATCTCATGGAAGAATTATCATGTAGAAGTACACTTTTTCAATACAATTGATGATTTATTAGAAATCAAAACCCATGTTTCATAATGGAATAACAGGACATGTTT
Organism: Anabrus simplex; assembly: GCF_040414725.1. Taxonomy (NCBI): domain Eukaryota; kingdom Metazoa; phylum Arthropoda; class Insecta; order Orthoptera; family Tettigoniidae; genus Anabrus; species Anabrus simplex. The sequence continues at coordinate 72,426,515 of NC_090268.1, read as the reverse complement.
TGCCTAAATATAATAGGCATCTTCAGCTGTGTTATCTTAACTAAAATTAAAATGGTTAACTAAGTCCTTTGGCTATGCTTAAAACATGATATAAAATGGCTTGTGACATTGAAAGAACTATCACAAAAATACACAACATTTACATAAAATGAACACTTAGGCACACTTGACATTTATGTTGTCTTAAAACTTCATTTGGATAAAATAATGCTTTGGTTACTCGTCTTTGACAGTTAATATTTATAAACACTCAGGTACACTTGTAAATACACATATTTCACAAACTTCGTTGGAGTAAAAAATGCTTCTGTTGATCATGTTTGTAATTGTAGCATTTTAAATTGCAAAATTGTGATGTCATATTAGCTGGGCATTATTTACATGCATCGTGAAGACGGAGCAGCTCTATGTGGACAGAGGTTCTTTCTGTGGCTAGATATGTTTTAAAAACGAGTCCTGTAGTGGTGGGTAGATAGTCTAAAACAAAAAAAAGAAAGGAAAATAGCTTAGTTATAAGGCTTTAGGCCAAAATAGGGGTATGACGGGGGGCTAAGAATTGACGTTAAACTTACCCGCTTGACGTCCTTACTCTGCTGCTGACTGCTTAGTTGCTATAGTGTGTTGTTCTGGCCGTGACCGTTAGTTTTGATTTCTAAGAAATCGCACATTGTATTGAAAAGGTGGGTTTCTACGAGATAGCTCTTTCATGAGCTTACACATAGTTCAATACAGATCCCAACATGAAATGTATAACTTGCAATCTTTCAAATCTTACAGTTGGGTCTAGAACAATTGTTCTGCCTGACTGACAATTGCCAGGCGAGTTGGCCATGCCGTTAGGGGCGCGCGGCTGTGAGCTTGCTCCAGGAGATAGTGGGTTTGAACCTCGCTGTCGGCAGCCTTGAAGTTTTTTTTCCGTGGATTCCCATTTTTGCAATAAGCAAATACTGGGGTTGTACCTTAATTAAGGCCATGGCCGCTTCCTTCCCAATCTTACACCTTTCCTATCCCTTCGTTGCCATAAGACCTATCTGTGTCAGTGCGACGTAAGCCAATGGCAAATAAAAAACAAACAAACATGTAACTTATGGCAATGATACGAGCGCTTCTCGTGGAACCATCAGTTGACAATGGGCTTCCTCATATATTTCACATTCCCATTTTAAAGACTTCACATGTCTGGGCAATGCAGTCCTCTATGGTGTCGTGTTGATAAGCAATTCAGTTTTTTGGACATGATCCTAACACAAACAAGTCTTAAGAGTTTAAGCTCAATGCAGTCTGGATACAAGCAGGGGGACATGGTAGGACGTCTCCTGTGCACTGAGCACATTGCTGAGATGTTGCTGGACATTTTTATGGCTTTGGTTCATTTGGAATCGGATAGCTGATTGCTGTTGGCAAAAAAAAAAGTTGGCCTTAGGAAAGTCAGCATACACTTTACCCCTCTACCTCTCAACTTGTGACTAGCCCAAGATTAAAATGGCTGGTTCTTCAGTTTTTTCTTAAGCAACAACTGTCCATTTCTTGGCTTCATTGTGACTGTTATTTAAATTGGTGAGCACTAAGATTTTCTCAGATTCACGGTCTTTCATGCAGTTTGTGATGTAGGTGATGCCAGAATTTAAGTCGTTGAATATATGATTCCCAACTAGCTCTCATCAGTTGTAGGCCACGAAGATTGGGGGGCATACGACATACCCTCGGGACAATCGTGTGGAAGTCCAATTATTTCCTTGGTGGCTCCTTTTGATAATCTTATCAATATCTTCTAGAAACCTTGGTCCGATCATTTTACATTCTTTATTAGTCCAGACATGTTTTCTTACTCCTTTCCAAGTTATTACCAAAATTCTTTCCATAATTTCCTGGATCCTACAGTAATTTCTTTCTCTCTGTTCTGCCTATGTACAATTCCCTATCTACCTCTGTTCTTCTTTGGACCCATTACTAATATTTATTTTTATTTTTACAGGCTGCCCTGACTTCATCATTCCACAAAATTGTTCACTTTTTACCATCTTTTTACACAGTTCTTAGGCATTCCCTTGCTGTTTCTGCTGCAGCATCCCTATATGCTGCCCATTCTCTTTCTGTATTCTGAACTTGCTGTCTGTCTATTCTTTGGAACTGTTCACCAGTTATATATTCATGTACTTCTGTTTCATTTCCTTGTCCAGAAGATTTTCTACCCATATTGGTCTTCAGACAGCCTTAACTTTCTCTAATGTAGGCCTAATAATACTTCAGTAGATAAGATAGTGGTCTGGATCATTGAAGAATCCCTGGAATACACGTTCATTCCTAACAGATTTCCTGAATTCAGAGTCAGTTATGATACAGTCTGTTATGGATCTGGTGACCCCCTAACCTCCTGTGCATAACAGAGTATATCCTTATGCTTGAAAAATGCATTCACTACTGCTAACCCCATACTAGCAAAGAAGTCTAGTAAATCAGTCATCAATCAGTCATCAGTGATCTGCATTTAGGTATGTCACTCAGGTGGCAGATCGCCCACTTCATTGAAATTTATCAAACGTTTCCCTGAGTAAATTATTCCAGTCCCTAATTTTCCTTCCCATAAATGAATATTTGCCCCAATTTGTCCTCTTGAATTCCATGCTCCCCATTCCTATTTGCTTCCATATCTCCCCCACTTATACGCATCACTTTCTCGTATCATTCAGTTCTATATCTAATTCTCACGTTAAAATCTTAAAACTTGTGAAAAATGTGATGACGTATGGAAATTGTGAACAGTGCTTTCTCAAATTTTTACAGCATGTCTGTTGCACATACAACTTCACCAACAATTACAGACAGCATGAGTCATTCACTGCAAGGTGGGATTGATGAGAACTTGTTGAATTCATGAAGGAGGACAGAGCCATCCTTTGGCTGAGACTGGGTGGAAAGGAAGTCGTGTATAGAAAGGAACATGAATGGGAAAACATAATAGGATAAATACATTGTGGAAGAAAAAAGTAACAGGAGGAGAAGAAAAGGCTAAATAGGGTATTTTAAATGTAAAATTTATGAATAAGTCAATAAAAACAATTCATAATTTCTTTCTTTATATAGTAATTTAATCTGGGGTGTATATATATAAACAGAATAGGCCAAGTAGTATATCAGGCTCCTATTGCAATGCCACAAAAATTGTGTAACCAAGATTTCAGTCATTTCCACCCTTGGAGGAATTTTTGCTCCATTAAAAAAGAAAAAATAAAGATCACTGGAGCATATATTCTTCTAACTAGATCAAGTACAGAACTGGTCAAGTGAAATTACAGTGAAGTCTGTTAGTTTGCAAGATTGTAGAAAGAGTATACTCTACTGACATTTATCAAGAGAACTTAAAATTAAAGTATATCATGTTAAAATTTGGAACATAGCCATTCTCCTAGATACTTCTACCTACCACATATTCAGCACTAGATTTCATAGATAGTTCAAAGTATGTAAAAGTAAAAGTATGTAATTGCCCCAGCAAATTAAGTTGGTGCATCAAGCACAAGTGGAAGATTTGTTTCCACAATGGGAAATAAATGGCACACATAAGGCTCTTTATTAAAAATGCATCTAAATATGATGGTTTAAACATCAGCAGAGAGTTTAAAGAATCTTCCAGTTTTAGTTTAGACCATACTCGTGTATGTAGAGACCAGTAGCTTGAGAAACTTCAGAATTTATTTGCTTGGGATTTACTTTGAAAAATGCTACACACTATTTTTATTGACCACTTTGGTTTACATACAATATTGTTAGACTTGGCTGATGAAGAGAAGTGAATTTTTATGTTTAAAAACATTTTTGAACTCATTTTATGGTAGAAACATCTGGAGATAAGTTTGATCTGGTTGGATACTGGGCTGTTTAACATGTACTGAGTGCGTGTGTGTATGGATAGTCTAGCATGAAAAGTTCAAGTTCATTATGTGCTTAAGAATGTACCCTATATATAAATTCATTAGAACATATTTCCAGAAGTAGTTTACTGAAAAAGGTAGTTTTCTATCATAACCTAAGTAGAAGTATGTTTGCATTTATTGGTTGATACATTTCCTGGGAATTAACAAAGATTTTTTGCTCCATTTCCTGACATTTTGATTTCATGCAATTTAAACTATCTGCAACTCAGTTTTGACTTTCGTTGTATTCTACTTAGCAGTAGAGAAACCAGAACTATCTTGGGCGACCTATGCCAGAGTTTTCAATTAATTTTGTTTAGTAAACACCAAATATATCATCAGAGAACTTTTACATACCGATGTCATACGACATGGACTTCCCTTCAAAAATCAAATCCAACTACCTGCTGTCCAGTTTGAACCAGTCAAGGCCAGCAATCTTTCATTGAGTCACAGGAAGCAAGGAGATGAGGTGAAATTTAACAATGCAGAGCTTCAAATTTGAAGTTAAAAAATTAGATTAATATAGGAAGTTGTTCAGCTTAAAGCAGATGTCATCAACTTAGCATTGTACATATTTGGTGCACTGTATTAACTCATAACTAAGATGCAGATTGTAGTTTTTAGGGCAGTTGGTGTATAGAATAAGTAACAAAAAGAGGTATTAGGTGCTTCAAAAAACTAACAGTTGACATGAATATATATTGAGTAACAATTGAATATATCATCGCTGCCGGGACAAAACCTCCTATGTGAAATATTTTAGCTTCGAACTTTGGCTGGTAAGGTTCTGTCATCTAAGGTGCAATATTGTGTGCATACGGTCAAGGCATTCTCGCTCTCCATAACGTATGTGCTGCAGGTCAGTATATCTCCAAAAATATCAACACATAGGAGGTTTTGTCCTGGCAATGACGATATCTTGGATTTAAACAAAGATCTCTTATATCTTACATCAAAACAAAGAAATAAAATATATATAACTTTAACATTATTTTACCAGCAAAAACATTTTGGTTTGTATGTTAAGACTTCATATTTTAAATGATTTTTGCAAAGTAAAAATAAAATACTGTATTTATGTGAATAATCCCCGCATGTTTTTTTTAAAAAATTTGGGCACGAAATTAGGGTGCGGGTTTTATTTGCGTCAAGGTTGGCAACACACTCCTACTCGCCTAGTTTTCGATGTTGGGTGTACAGTTATGCTTTGTGTAACCGCAGATGGAGGAAAATTGCCCCCATTTGTCATATTTAAATGGAAAACACTTCAGACTTTTAATTTAAAACTTCCTTTACATTAAAAAATAGTATTTTACATAGTAATTTAAATTCAAAATTTTCCCGTATCATGGTAGAATGCGTCTTCCGGAACTGCAAGGTTAGCTTTCCGCACTTTCACTTCGGTGTGTCGATAGTGTGTTTCATAGTTGCTTAGTTTGAGTGAAATCGTAATTATTTTGTATTCAGCATTTTAAGGAACGCCACAATATCACGTTACAGGAAGTACAGTAATCCAAAAAATAAAACACGTGCACAGGGGAGCCAGCATAATTTGTCCTCGTCTTTGAATCTTGCTTCTTTTTCGCCGTGTGAGGTTATGTTTGACAGTGACCAAGTTCTGTTTCAAGTGTTTACATTGCACGAAAAATATTATCCACCATCGGTCCTGTTAATATCCGAGTAAAAAGAGACCGCGTGTGAAAAGTGTTTTAGATGTGGAGTGTAAGTAATTTAAGAGAGGATTCTAGTGATGCAAGAGACAACGAATCTTCTGACCTACAGAAAATAGTCTATTGCAAGTTCAGATTAATGAAATACCTAGGCCTACTTGCTAAATTTCATTGGTAATATATTTTACAGCAGTGATAATGTATTTTTATCATCTCAAATATGTTCAAGAAAAGCAGCTATATCCGTAAATTTACACGTTCATATTTGCATAAAGACTGTGTGGACATCGCTGAGTGATATGAAAGGTTTTTTAATGCCTACGTTACTCTTTCATTGGAAGGAATTTTTGTTAATTTCAATTTTTTCAAAATGAGCCTTTCTAAAATTAGGGTGTGGGGATTGGTGGCGGGAATTACTCGCGTAAATACAGTAAAAAGGGTGTTACTTATTTTCTTTTCAGATAACCATATAAACACACAGGCACCAAGTATACCATTTAATTATTTTTATGGATCAAGATTAAGAAAGATCAATTCAAAATTTTGAATACATACTGTGGTACTATTTCATTTATTTTACTACCTTCTTAGTGCACATTGACACAGTAGATTTATTTAGTTGAGATATTACAGCCTTCATATAATGCACTCATATGTGTTCAGTGTGATTAAATAATTTATTTTCAAATGTACTTGTATGCCGATTATAACATGTTAACATTATGATAATATTGTTTACTAGGAAAAAACTATCTGCAACTAGAAAAATACTGTCACTAAGAGTACCAAAATGAATACAACTACTATTCTGCATTTTATTGAAAAATTGCTTTTGCCAGAAACATCATCTGAAGACAGATATGTGTTATTAGCATGCCTCTTGCTTCTGTAGTCCTGTGATATGTTAATATTTAGGTAATATAGAAACTAGATTCATTGAATAAAGCCTGCTTAGGTTTTGCTGTGTGCTTTTTTAATTTTTTTATTTAAATATTTTGTAAAGGCAGATAAAATTAATCTGATAGTGATATTTTCTCATCCATATCTTTTCTTCTGTTTCTGAAACTTTACAGCTGTGTCTGGATATCTACTTAGTGCGGGAGAGTGGTGAGTTAGCACTTGAAGAAGACCTGTTTGCCAAACTTGTATTCCTGTACCGCTCGCCAGAGACATTGATAAAATGGACACGGCCACGCGAAGAGGAAGAAGCAGAAGATGGAGCAGAAGGAAATGCTCAGCCTATGATTGCACAGTAAAAATCACATTGTGTACGAGGAAGAATCCTCAATATATGAGGGGGATGATCAGTGAAAGGAAACTGCAGTGTGTATGGTGTGTAATTTTGCTTGAGGTATGTCTGTGATAATAACCAGAACCAGAGCTAACCTGGCATCTTCTGACTTGACTATTATTTATATTTGCTAGGTTACGATTAAATCATAAATACAAATTTTGTATGACTGTAAGGGGATAGGGAGGCAAAGGGTAATGGATTTGAAACCCTTTCAAAAGTTTAAAAAACTAAAACAAAGAAAACCATTAAGTTAAAGAGAGTTGCAATGATCTAATGGATAGAACTGAAGAATCCGTACTTCTAAAAAATGAAAAAGGGTGAATTAGAAGATAATAATATGAGAAACCATAACAAAAAAAAAAGTCTGAGAAAAGTATGCTGCATTACTCCAAATTCTTGAAAGCAGAAACTGTTGCTAGCTGAACTCTCTACTTAGTTTCTAAAACCCATACACAGTAACTGTTAACTAGATATTCCTGAAAAAATTGATTTCCAATTTCCATTATCTAACATGACAATATCAGAAGAGCCTTTCATTATCACCAAAAATGTTTCAATAATTTTCCTGAGCAGAATAATGTAATAAATGCATTTTCAATTAATGTTTAAAAATGTTCTCTAATTAAAATTAAAAGGATACTGTACCAGCTCAGCAATATTTAAACCGTTTACTAAGTGAAGTTATCTTGTGTTATAATTTTGTGTACAAAATATTTTCTGTTAATGTTGATATGTTGACTTTCTCATGTGTTTGCATTTGTAATATTTACAAGTTAGTAAGTGATGTTAGAGTGCCCAAGGTTCAATGCACAAATGAAATGTAATTGTTACAGAACATTATTTTTATATTGTGTAGAATTTTTGAAGAAAGTCATCCATCAACAGTAAAATTATGATCTATTGGAAGAGCATGAGAATGCTATTAGTATAAGTAATCATTTAAAAATACCATAGTACTTTCTTTATCATGATTTAACTTCCCACAATTGATTTTGTAACCAGTATACTGACGACTTAAAGAAACAATAGCTATTTATTGTGTATAAGAATAAATACTGTAAAGAGAATGCTTTAAATTGTTGAATCATAGAAGTACTATTTTTATTATGTAATTTGCCCTGCAGGTTAGTTTTTATAATGAAATGTAATAATGTGTTTTTAGTTGTTTTTTGAAATATTTTCATTCTAGATGTATTTGAGTTGCAGCTTTTTGTATATATGAATGAATTAGTATCAAAATCAATTCATGCTTATGTGCTGTACCATATACACAGTACTGCCATAAGTTCTGTCAGTACTTTCAACGCTACTAAATAAAACTCCACAAACCCATTAACCCCTCAGCGTCGCAGCCATTTAAAGAGCTTCCTACCCCGCGGCCGGATGAGATTTCAACTACGCGCGACTGAAATACATTGATTCACTTACAACGTTACTACAATTATAAGAGTAGCCCGATATTCACGAAACTTGGAATTCTTATGACAGAACTAAGTACGTGCAGATAATTACATAATTGTTTCACATTTCCTTAGGAATTTAGTTCCGAGTGATAGAGTTCGAAGCACTCTTCGAGACAGGGACCCAAGTCACACTCCTGGCAGCAGTACACTGATGTCTTCTTTTCGCCGTGTTTTTAACACACGATACAACGTCTCTGAGGTTTGGATTTCTCACTCTTCGGTGCTAATTTCCTGATAAAATGTCTTTTCTGCAACCTTGGAACTGTATTATCTGATGCGCGCCGGCCCTGAATATTTCTTTCCCCGCCCGAGCGAGCGTATTTTGTAAACAAACCTTTCACCAGCTGCTCCGATAAGGTACCCCTAATTGCTCAATATTTGTCTCTGTGACATGTGTGAATATTATTAGAGAAGTTAGGAATCATAATTCACTGTTGAAAACTTCCCTTTGACATGTATAATTATCAGTAGTCTCCTACACGAAATTTCCAAGTACTGTTTCCTCCTCATCCTCACTCTCATCATTTACCACTGCTACATCATCTATTTCATTATCAGTGCTGCTAATACTGTCATTACTACTTCCGACTAAACGTTCATCTGAATTATACAATATTCCAAGCACGTTACTGTCAGTCAAACCACGGCTGAGCGCGGCGCGCCATACGGACTGATAAAGCTGCAGCGAGACTGAAAGCAGCAGGACGAAACTGAATGAGGGGAATAACACTTACTGTATGCGAAACAAATCAACTCGATACATATTTCAGATGAAAGGTCGAGACATAGTCTTTCAAGCGAGATATGTACCATGAACAACTGGCTCTCGTATCGTATGACAGAAAGCAGCACTTGCTGTTGCCTACACAGAGCGCTCGTGGAGAGTTACGAAAATATTTCGAGCTGAGAAATAAAGACGAATATAATAAATAAACCGCACTCCCAATGTACAAATGGAGCAAAGAATATTACGCGAAAAGACAAACTTCTCAGATCATCATTTCTTTATTTTCTTCTGTGGGAAAGAATGAAACAAACAGACTTTAAAAAAAAAAGCAGAAATTAGTGCTCAGACTTACTTGACAAATAATTAACCTTGCAAAAACAACTACATTATAACGATTTTAAATTCTTATTTACAACACTGATAAACCTGAAAATGTATTCTTGGAAACAAAACAATTTGCATATCAATAACTACAAAACTCTTCGCGCTATAGTCGTAAATTTGAAACCATGCATGGGTCTATACGACGTATAGAGGTCGGCGGCTACGGAAGAAAAGAGGGTCTATACCACGTATAGAGGTCGGCGCTGAGGGGTTATATAGATATATTCTGAAAAAAAAAAAAAAAAACAATGCTACAGAATGAACATACTCTTATTTGAAATGATCACCAGGTGCAGCAACACAGCAGCAAAGATGATGAGGCCACTCATCAATAGCTGCACGAATCGTGTCCAATGCAATGATTTTGACAGGTGACATGATCGATTTTTTTAACATTTCAATATTTCAGTGCTGTTCTTGACATGCTATCGCTCAAGCTTCTGCCACAGAGAATAATCCAATGGATTGGGGTCCGGACTTCCACTAGCCCAGTCAGCAGCAGTGATGAACCGATACTGGCTCTCCCCATACGTTGTTAACAAAGCCTGAGATCGAACCCGGCATATCTCCTTTAATTTTTCAGTTAGTAAATGCCATGTGTATCTTTTATTTGCACAAACATATAAATCACCCTTTGAAGTATGTGATGTAGTTCGTCGAGATATTCATTTCAAGTGACAAAATTGTTTGTTTACGCAAAGGATTGCATTGAATCCTTGCACGAACAGCATACGCAACTTCTTTTCTGTATACACACCTAGAATGGCTTGATTTGATGTGATCAGGAGTTGCACCCATTTGTTCAAATCATGCTCTTGTCCGAAACACAAATCGTTCATTGATACTGAGAGGTTTTAGCGTAGAAACAATTTCCTTAGCTTGCTTTCCTCAACAAAATCATTCCTAAACAGCGATACGATTCTCATACACTCCCCACTCCATCTTTCACTGCTCCCTGCTGTTGGCATACTGCAAGCCAGTTACTGGCGGAGTCGTGAAGGTGACCTTATGGACAATGATGTACAGCATTGCCATGCTTCTTCATTCACAATTACCATACTACAGTGTGTTTAGATTTTACTGATAGAACTTCAGCAGTACTGTGTATAATCAAACATATTGCATTGATTTTGATACACTTCAGATATTGGAATAATGCTTTATGGAGTTTATATTTACTACATAATGATACTTTTTATAGATTTTATATTTTGGTTGGAAGGAGCAAGTATACACAGCTTTATGAAACATTCATACTTAGAGCGGAGCAGAGTTTTCGAGTTAAGAATAGGTTGTTGTGGTGGTGGTGGTGATTATTGTTTTAAGGGCAAAACATGATCATCCCACAGCAAGTTTTTAAGGTTACTCTGAAGGCTATTTCTATCATCAAATTATCTGTATGCTGTTAGGATTCATTGTAAAAAGTAAAACTAATTTATTTTCTCCTTATACTTCCATTTGCCCATGAATTTTTGTTGTTGTTGTAAAAGTTGTACAAATTATAGCTAATACACTGATTGATTCAGGGGGGGGGGGGGGGGCATAGTTTACTGCTTTCACCTGGCCTACCTTCATTTGACTAAGTACTTCTTAAAAACAGATATATGCCTGCAGTGGTATAAGGTCTATGACTTGATAGCCTTTGTTTTTGAAGAATGCTAATAAAAATTGTTTTATAATAAATTTGTTATAACTTCATTCTAATTCCAACTGTCTTCTTCCAGGTCTTCTTCATATCTTCACCTTTGGCACCTTGCAAGTTCCAATTGCATACTGATCTTCCATTGGTTTCTGTGGGCTTTTTTAAATTGTGCCCTATCCACTGCTATTTCCTCTTCTTTATTTAGAATTTGATTGGCTGTTGTTCTGTTACCTTCCATATTTCCTTCATTAACCCTAGAATACTAACATTATTCGCTAGTTCCTCAATACAAACATACGTAAAATTTACGTGCATATGCATATCTATGCTAAAACAATAAGCGCCGTGCGCGTAGAGGCGTAGATGGCCAGTACGACACGGCCTAGCTAAGACCCAACTTAAGGCTTGATTATCTGTTTCCAGGTCGAACTTGACATGTTCCAGATAGAGTTGGAACTTCTATAGTGCAAATAAAACAGCCAAACCCTCAAGTTCATAGATGGAATATTTAGCCTCTTGGGCCGATAGTGTCCCAGACGCATAGGCAATGGGTCGCCTTCCGAATTCAGTTTCCTGAAGAAACACAGCAGCCTTGGTTGAGCAATGAATTTCTTCGAAAAATCAGGCATAGCAAGGACAGGGGCGTTGCAGAGAGCTAATTTAAGATCGTGAAAGGCGGCTTGTTGAGACGGCCCCCATTCGAATTTGACGCCTTTCCTACGGAACAAGTTCAAGGGCGCCGCTCTGTTAGCGAAGTTAGGAATAAATTTTCTGAAGAAATTCACCATGCCGATGAACCTGGCAATACCTTTGATGTCCTTAGGGGGTTTGAAATCACGGATGGACTGTGTTATAGAATGATCAATATAAACCCCATCGGGCGACACAATATGTCCTAGGAATGACATAGAAGGTTTAGCAAAAGCTACCTTAGATAACTTGACAGTCAACCCAGCTTTACGAAGGCGATTGAGTACTTCCTTTAGATGATCTATTAAAGGTCTCAATAAATACGATGACATCATCAAGATAGTGATACAAGTATTCAAACTTGATGTCGGAAAAGACCCTATCTAGCAGTCTTAGTGAGCACAGCTGCCGCCGTCTGGAGCCCGAAAGGCACACAGTTGTACTCATACAAGTTCCAATCCGTGAAAAAAGCTGTTAGATGTTTCGATTCTTCAGCTAGAGGGATCTGGTTGTACGCCTGATTGAGATCAAGGATGGTAAAGAACTTAGCTTTCCGAAACCATGAAAAATAAGAGTGAAGGTTGGGAAGAGGCACAGATTGTAACACCACCTTCCAATTTAAAGCCCTATAATCAATCACAGGCCTGAAGCCACCTTGGGGTTTTGGCACCAGAAAAATGGGCGATGAATACGCCAACATGGTGGGTCGAATAATACCGTCCTTTAACATCTGATCGTTGATCTATTTAAGAGCCTTCATATTAGGTGGAGACAGCCTATAAGGCGGAAATCTAACTGGAATCAAATCCGTAACCTCAATCTTGTATTCGATAAGATCAGTAACACCAAGAGTATCGGAAAATACATCTGGAAACGCCTGACACAATTTACGAATACTATCAGCCTGCTCCTCTGGTAGATGTCTAAGGTCTAACAACATCGCATCCTGGGAAGGCGAAACAGGTGAACATGATACAGAATTACACTTGAGCAAAGGAATTTTACAATTATTATCAAATTTGAAGTTGCACGACTTGCTCTGAAAGTTGAGCACCAGACCGGTATAAGACATGAAATCCGCTCCCAATATTACGGGGCACGACAAGTGCTTAGCCACAAACAATTTTATTTTCTAGGTGAATTTAAAAATATTAATTTTGGCGAAGATGAAACCTAAAATTTCTAATGGAGAAGAATTAGCCGAAACGCATTGGACTGAAGACAAACAATAATCAGAAAACTTACACACAGTTAATTTGGGATACCATTCCGCTGGAATTATCGAACACACGCTCCCAGAGTCTAATAGAGCCGTGATGGGTTCACAATTCAATTCAATTTTGAGAAATGGTACTAGTGCGGGGGTCTCCGCCGCAATTCTGAGGCATTTTTAGGGCATCCAGATGATGGATTAGAAGAACCTTTATCCATACCAGAGCTTTCACTGGGTTTAACACGGGCTGAGCCTTGGCAAGATGGACCTGCCGACTCAGCCCTTGATACTAGTAACTTTATATTACTGGTGTTCCTGGAGGTTGCACCAGAAGTTGAGCAGGAGGGGATGCTATTGGCATTAGGGCAATTATTGGCTAGATGAGTAAAACCGCATTTGAAACATCCTTGTGATGACCCTGCTCCATTCTTTGTCCCACTCAATTTTATCCCTGGGCACTTGTTACGCAGATGTTTCTTAGAGCCACAAGCATAGCATTTGCGGGTGGCAAAAGTTCGGCGAAGGGGAGGCCGAAGACTATTAGAAGAGAGATGGAGCTCCTTAGCGATTCTTAAGATGTCGGCATACTGCACTCCTTCGGCTGAGACAGCCATAGCCTCTAATTCTGCCAAGGTTTGGGGACGAGACTCAAAACATAAATAAGATCTATAAGGTGGTGAAATAACTCAACAATCGTTTGTACTATTTGGTCTTCCGAAAAATGCAGGGCGTATACTCAGATATAAAATTTGATATCTTGGATGTAATCCGCAAGATTTTCGTCCAGACGTTGTACCCTAAAATAGAACTTCTGTATTAAAGATGACATTGCCCTAGCCGGAATGAAATTTGCCAAAAGGTGAACATGGAAGTCTTCTATGGATGATCTATTCGGGAATGAGAGAGAGAAAATGCTAGAGCGTGAACTTGAAATTCAACCAAGAACCTTAGAAATGAAATTACATGGTTAGTAGAATTTACAGAAAACTCTGAAATTCCCTTAAGCAACATAGCCAAAGGATAAGGCAAACTACAAAACCCAGGTGACATAATAGGTAACGGTCTAGAAGGTTGAAAAGTCTCTATCACAGCATTATTTAAAAATAAAAGTGGAATTTGAGTACGATGTTCATACTTATTTTCTAATGGGCTGATGTTTGTTGCGTTGCCACAGATTTTCTACTTTCTACCATCTTGGAAGGATCTTTCCCACTCGCAGTGTTTATCACAGGGGCTTGGTCGGTTTTGGGAGCAGCTGCTCCAGACAATTGATTTACTCTATTTGACATTTTTGATAGATGGTCAACTAAATGACTCGCCTCTTTAGCATGATATTCTTTTAATTTGAGAGACAATAGGTCCCTAACCCTGTGATAAAAATGGAACAATCTAGCCTGTACTCTTAAGCTGATTAGGAGATGGATCGCTTACTTCAAAAAACTTACTACAGATGCTAGCTCGGTGGTGTTGTCCGTGATAGTGGAGAGAGCCTCATCAATTTCCTTCTTCCCCAAAATTGGGATACAAATAGGCAATTCTAGGGATTCTTTAAGTTTGGCAGTATCTGCCGCAACCGTGCCTCCAGATTGAACATTTCTAATGAGTAATTCATAAATTAATCCCTCCTTGCACAAGTACCGGGGATGAAGGACTTCATGAGAGCCAGATATGATGATAGAAAACTTACAACTTTAGAAAAAAAAATCCAGCGACCGAGAAAATTCTTAGAGTTCGGCGCGGATCCTAAGTTTAGCCGTCAAGAAGGGCTTAACTGAGACCCATTCAACCACGCTCTGCTACCATTTATTACGGGGGTTACCCATGGACCAGAAAGTGGTTAAAGAACGTGCCGGGGTGAATGAGTCTATCTACAATATCAAAATTAATTTAAAACTTGAACTGAAGGTTATATTTATTCAAAAAAACAACAACTCAACAAATAACAACATGTCAGGTACAAAATCAATATTGAAACAAGACTAGAAAGGTCCAAGATTAGTGATTTTTACAGATACTGGGCTTCAAGCCCCTAGTTTTCCAATTTTACAAATGGAAGTGGTATTATTTAGTTAGGGGCAGAAATCCCCTAAATCACAATATCTAGCCTCCCAGATGCACACTTTACTGTTACAGAACTTTGAAAAAGAGCTAACAGGCTCTCAGTTTTCCAAGCCTACTCAAGGCAACATCACCTTACGATCTCTTGCCTCTCAAGGCACAACTTACAAAATGAAAATAATTTTATACAGTGGTATCTAGTACCAAACCTACAGGGTCTTTGCAAAAAAGAACAGGTTAAATGAACGGCCCAAACACAAGCTGAATGGAGGCGTACACTGCACTCCCAGATAATGAAAAATTAAAACCTACAGGGCTCTCAGCCTATGAAACAGGGGCTAATCCCAAGCTACTTGAGGTGGCGCGCATGGAAATCATTGTAATAAATTACAGGAAAATGGTTGCTAAATCGCAGACACCTCAAATCAAGATGAAGGGGAGCTCGAGAGGGTAACTCATTCTCTATCCCCGATTTACAATTAAGGATTTATGAAATGTTTACATTAGCCGAAAGAAAAGTTACCTTTTAGAAAAGTATGGTTGCTTAATTAAAGAGTTGGACCTTCACCTCGAATTAAACTGCGGAGGTAGCAAGAAAGAATGATCTTATGTGGCCATTACTTTATAGATGTTCTGATGACCGAAGAAAGAGGCGGCCCCGCCTCCTGCCTTAACACACACACTTATTCAGACGGTGATCAATTGACAAGGAAACATGAAAAGCCGCAGTTTATATACCCTCAGGGAAGGTTTGAGAGCATTCAAGACTAATCAAGACACACCGTCTTAATTTTTATTGGCAGATTCAAAGTGAACAACAAATGTGGGATTGGTTGAAAATTAATTACAAAAATTTCTGATTGGTTAGATTCAAAACTGGCAGAAAGAAAAGGAAGTATTACCAACCCAAAAATAAATGAACATAGATCAGTAAAAGAAAACCTAGGAATACAAAACTTCTTTAAGTTATAAGTTCTTCCACCTGGAACTAGAGTGTGTGATCATAGTTTTTAGTAGTGTCATCTGTAGAAAAATGTCCAAACTTCTTGATGTATAGCAAAACAAAACAAGGAGAAATTCAGTCAGTTTAGGAAACTTCACAACAAAACAATTACTTAATATTTCAGTGGTGACATCTGATTAAAGTTCCAACTTGTTGTGTTATTAGTTTCACTTTTTGATTGATAGGGTAGTTTATTAAGGCGCAGTTTTTGAATGAGCGGAGTTGAGGTGTACCTCCCGGTACACCCTTAATCAAAGTAATCTAGTCATTCTCAATGATGGCTCCCAGACTAAACTCACCCCACCTGGCGCACCTCCAAGTGCAGTTGATATCTCACTCTGCAGTTATACTATTCATTCATTCGTTCATTCATTTATTTCAATTAATTCCAACGAGCCTGCAGGCTCATACATAGGAATTGTACAGGATATTACATACTGGCGGGCACTTACACATCAAAATATAGTTTGTGTACCTATATAAGATTATTAGTAAATGGTTGAGCATATAAACACATACAATATATACATCATCAATATGAGGATTACAGAGAATTATTTCTGACTGTATTTACATTTACATAACAAGAAAGTTGCAAAGGTATAAGAATAGATTACAGAGTATTTTCATTTACATAATATAAGAGTTGCAGAAGTACAAGAATAGATTTCAGATTATTTACAATTACATAACATAAAAGTTGCAGACGTACGGTACAAGAATTGATTACAGAGTATTTACAGTACATATACATAACACAGATTACAGAGTACGGTATTTACATTTATATAACATAAAAGTTGCAAAGGTACAAGAATAGTTCCGGACAGTTTGCAAGATTGTTTGGGAGAATGACTTAAATGACAACTGATATTTTGATTTAAAGAGCACTGTACCTTTCCCAAAAATAATGCTTGACTCTTTGTTTGAATTTTGCCAAAGTTGGTGCTGTTTTTACCTCCACAGGGATGTTATTAAATAACTGGATTGCAGAGAACTTCAAGCTGTTTATACCATATTTATAAGAGCGAACATTGTATAAGACAGAGTCATTTGCATGCCTAGTACTATATGGATGGTTGTCAGAATTCAGAGTATATGCAGTGTTGTGGTGTATAAATTTATGTTTTATTTTAATCATGAGTACAGCTGTATTGAATTCTGTACTCATGCTTAGGGGTGGTATTTTAGCACTTAGGTATAGATATTTTATTGGCGTTAGGTAGGGAAAATTAAGTATATTTCTAACAGCTCTATTTTGTACTACCATTAGCTCATTCAAGTCAGACTTCTTACAGCGCATCCAGATTACATTCAAATATTGTAGGTGACTATGAATTAAAGAGTAGTAGATCTGTTTTAGAAGATGTTGTAAAATAAGATAACTAAATTTCTTTAAAATTCCTGCAACAGGTGTGATCTTTATAGTAATGTATTCAACATGGTCTGTCCAGTTCAAGTTCCTATCAATAACCAACCCAAAATATTTGACAGTACTAACTAGTTTTATTTCAGTATTCTGCATATATATTTTACTGTGTGGGATTTCATTCTGACTTTGTTTTGTCATTATCGTATAATTAGTCTTTTGCACATTAATTGTTAATTTATTTGCTTGAAACCACAAGCACAGATTATTGAGGTCTTCCTGCATATCTTTAACAATGGAGTCTATATTGCAACCAGTATAGAACAAGTTTGTGTCGTCGGCATATAGTGCAATACGTCCTTTCAAACGGCAAGTTGCAATGTCGTTGATGTAGACTAGAAAGAGTATCGGCCCTAATACCGACCCCTGTGGAACGCCATGGGTTACCCTAATTGCTGAGCTCCTACAGTTATTCAGCACTATATACTGTTTTCTATCAGACAGATAATTATCAAACCACTTCAAAGCAACACCACGAACTGCTCTCTCTAATTTAGCCAACAATCTTTCATGGTCCACTGTATCAAAGGCCTTCTTTAGATCTATAAACAAACCACCAGCAAAATTATTAGAA
Organism: Anabrus simplex; assembly: GCF_040414725.1. NCBI lineage: Eukaryota > Metazoa > Arthropoda > Insecta > Orthoptera > Tettigoniidae > Anabrus > Anabrus simplex. The sequence continues at coordinate 72,408,451 of NC_090268.1, read as the reverse complement.
TCTATTGACTCTTGCAGCAGATTTATGAGATCTACAGTTGCTATTTCAGTGTTAGAATTCTCACGAAATCCTGCCCACAGCTACTCTTGTTTTTTAGATTTGATATTATAGATCTTATTTCTGTTTCAGCAGTTGGATATAGGTAAAACGAGTTCAAGTAACTATGAACCCCAAGTGTTTCAGTGCTCTGGGGAGAGATTGCTGAAGCCAGGGTTTTAGCAATATATGAAAATATAAATTTAATGATTCACATATTTCCTGACTGTCTGTAATTATCTTGTTATCTATTTCTAGAGATGTACAATTATTGCCTTTTGTTGTTTTTCTGTTATGTATGATTTCATTGATTATTTTCCATGTTTCCTTTGGGTTCTTGTTATGAATTCTACATTTTTCAGAGTAATATTTGTTTTTTAAGCTCCTTTTTAGATTTGTTACATTGTTTCTACACCTGCGATATTCCTGATTGAGATTGATGTAATTCTTTTGGGTTGGATTTTTAAGTTTTGTATGTAAAATGTCACGTCGCTTAATAAGGCTGAGCAGTTCAGAAGATATCCATGGCAAGCTACCAGTTCTTTGTGTTCGATGACTTTGTGCTTTCTGTCTTTGTGTAGTAAGCGGTAGTTGGTCAATAAAGGAATTGTATATTATGTTAATCCTATTAGTAGTGTTGTTTATGACTTTTGTGTTATGTTCAGTGATATTACTACTTTCAGGTCTATCATCTTTTCGGTCTACATTAGTTGCTTTCAGCCTTTTCAGTTCAAGTGATTGTGATGGAGATTTAGAATTTGGCAAAAGAATATCAAATATTAATATATTATGGTCACTTATATAGCTACCAACATTTGATAAATAATAATATATTCCAGAATTATTTATAGACACATGATCTATTAAAGTGCTTGTGGTATCACATATTCGTGTAGGATATACATTATTGCATTGCTTGAAATCATAGCAAGAAAGCAGAATCATTTATTTTCTTTTTAGTTGGTCACTAGTTAAGATATCAATATTCGTGTCACCCAGAAATAGGTATAAATTGTTAGTTGTTTACTTAGAAAATTTTCGAGGGATGCTAGAAATGGTGTGGCATTATTCCTATTTGGGTTATATCCTGCAATTAAATCAATATTTTTATATTTACTACTACTAAATTTATCCCTATAAATTTCAACCCATATAGCCTCCACACCTACCTGGCGTATTTTAAGTGACACCCATAAATGTGATAATGTTCCAATATTCATCACATATGGTTCTGTATCAATATTGCAACCTCCACTGCCCACTAAAGTAACTATTTTCTCACGCTCATTACATAAGTGTGATCCTGCGGTGTTCAAGACATCCATGCTCAAACAATTCGAGTTACATCCTGCTGAAGAGATTCATTTTAATACTATATATCACATGATATATCAGTGTTTAGAATATCATCATCCATTTAAACCAACATCTAACACAATGTCTCCAAATATCGCTGGCCTCAGATGGTGGGATGCTGAATGTCACCAATTAATCCTTAAAAGGTAGAAACTTTTTAAAATCTATAGAAAAACATGAATCCGTTCGAATTATCTTCGTTTGAAACATCATATCGCTGCACTTCCGTCGCATATTTGACCAAAAACGCCGTCAAGCCTGGCAAACGTTCATCAATTCATTTAATAAACATCTATCAGTATCATGTTTGTGGAACGCGGTCAGAGTTCTGACACGCGTCTCCACACAAATCTCTCGTCCTTTCATTCAGCCCGATATATTAGAAATATTTCTTCGCTCATTAACTCCCAGTACGGTGGTTCCACTGTTCATACCAGTTTGCAACTCTTCTGCACGCTCATCTACATTATTTCTACGGCCCATCACCCTGAGTGAACTCACAGCTACCTTACAAAAATGTACGACGTCAACACCGGGTCCAGACTACATTGACTACAGCATGCTAAAAGCCCTACCACATGAGGCCATACAAGAAGTTGTTAACCTCTACAAACATGTATTACAAACTTCCACCCCTTCAGACGAATGGAATACCTTTTTCTTAGCACCTGTTCCCAAACTTCGTTTACCGTTAAACGATGCCATGAATATTCGAGGAATAGTATTAGCATGTTGCATACGCAAAACATTTTTAAAAATAATGCTTTAACGTTTTGTTTGGTACTTTAGAATATTATGCATTAGTCCCCAACCACCAATAAGCATACCGGTACTTTAAACGTCGCAGTTCGCATGATGCCATTAATATCCATATAACTGACATATTACTTGCGAAAACACGCAAATACCATACTGTCGCCATTTTCCTTGATATACGGGGAGCGTTTGTTTCCGTCCCGTTGCATATGTAATGGGCCTCCTTATCACGAAAAGGCATACTTACTCCCTTCATAAATCTACTACGAAACTTCCTTACATATCGAACGCTCATCATCAAACACCCCTCTTCTACCATTCTTTCACGCCAGGCTACTGATGGGCTCCCACAGGGTGATATATTTAGTGGAATACTTTTTGCATTATATCTCTCAGACCTAGAACAAGTACGGTAGTAGTACAACATGCCCGTATCCTTCTCTATGCTGATGATATAGTAATTTACACATCAAAGTGCGATATAGATGGTGCCCGTAGTTCTATTACTAAAATAATGATCAAAGTGCAGAATTGGCTGTGTTCCCATGGCTTATCCCGATTTCCATCTAAGTGTTCTGCATTCATTTTTACTCATAAGCCTATCTACAACTCAGAACCTTTAACATTTTCCTCGTATGAAATACCGATAAATACACAACATAAATACATTGGTATCATCCTCGAGAACAAATTAAATTTCTCTTGCCACATAAATTATCTCAGAAATACGGCTGCTACTTATATAAAACTGCTCAAAATTATTACTCGACGTTCAAGGGGGGCAGATCCCACCACGGCCAAGAAAGTGTACTGCTATACAATACGTACACGCCTAGATTATTGCGCATATATCATTGATCTTGGCAATCCCTCAGCACTTAACACACTAAACACTATTCATCATCAAGCTCTTTGTATTTGTTTTGGTACATTACCAACTACACCGACGAATGCTTTGCAATTTGAAATGGGGGAGCCACCCCTTCATATTCGCCAACAATACCTTGCTTCAAAGTACCTACTCCGACGTTTTACAAAAGTATGTAACTCTATTGTCCCGAAACTGCAACTACTGTATGAACGTTACGATTCTCCTAATATGCGAGGTAAACGGACCCCTGCGCTAATAGGTGCATTTCAAAACGTATCAGCACTATAAACATTTTTTTAAGGAATGAAGTCCTCCCACACTATACCGTCTCGTATGAAGTAGTACAATACTCCCCAACAACTATAAAAGCTACCTCTGCTAGTTTGGTATGCTCCCGTATAGGATAGCTACTTTTTCATCGACCTCAAAAAAAGTTCGTATATCATATTCCAATATAGGCCATAATTTCTATACCGATGGCTCTAAGAATGCCTGTGGAGTAGCTGCTGCGTTTTAGTATGAACGAACTCAGCACATTGAGCTATTATAATCTTAACTCATACATCTCTATCTTTTCAGCAGAACTCATTGCCTTAAGACAAACACTGCTGTATATAAAAAAAGAATCTCTTCCAAATGCAAATATCTTCGCAGATTCCCTATCAGCGTTACAATCAATAGCGTCCTCTAAATTCACTCTTAATTGGTATGTTTATAATGTTAAGCAACTATTATATGAATTACATACATCTTTCGCACATATTACGATTATATAAATTCCGGCTCATAAAAACATTCCAGGTAACGAAACAGCGGATAAATCCCCCAAAGAAGCTTCAATGCTCATCACCCTTCCCATAACATGTATGGCTCCAGTAACTGATTTAATTCCGATACTCAAGAGAAATCAAACTTCATCATGGCAACAGCTCTGGAATGCATAGACTCCAACCTTCCATTCTTACCACACACTGGGTTAAACAAACAACATACACAAGGCGTTATATAATCAATATCATTCGTCTACGTTTCAACCATGTCCTCACACCACTCTATAAATATCGCTTCAGCATTGTCAACCAACCTATATGTAAATGTGGTTCAACTGATGCGGACTCAAATCATATAATTTTGCAATGTGCTTTATATAACCCCGCTCGAACGTGGTTGTTTACAAGTCTTATACACTTAAAGCTCCCTCTCCCAATAAGCGTTGACTGCTGCTTGTAATCCTACCCCGGAGATAATACACGTATTAAACAGATTTCTGGATGAAGCTAAAATTATGCTATAAATAATTCCAACTTGTTACTTTCTCCTTAATAGTCTTGTCCTTGAAAAATTCTCACTTCTCCTTTATACTCTCCGCCAATTCTCGATTCGTTTCAGTTCTTTTATTTCCTCCATAGCTACTGCAGCTACTGCGACTCTCGTTGCATTGCTACCGTCTTTTTTCATTCCTACCACACGTGTTTTCGTGAGTCATTCTTTTGTCAGCTGGACCAAAAATCATTCGTTACGGGCTTAGAATATTAAGTCGATCTTCATAACACACCATTCCGAAACCTTTCACGTATTCCTTGATCACTACCTAAATGTCAACACTCCGATTCGTGTTTTCCCCTCCCCAAAATGAACTCCTTTAAAGTCAGTGATTCTAGTCCTATTGTTCTTCCGAATTGTAGATCCGGTCATGTTCGTGTGGTATTAAGACGCCAAGATGGATCACTTCGGCGTGAAGTTTAGAACCTTGTCCCCATGTGCTTTCTCCTATGTTTATTTACCGTTATGCCTTTGTTGATTCTCACTATTAGAGATTATAGGCTCAGAGTACTTTCTGCATAATTGCATTAATCCCACATACTAAAGAGAGACCCCATATACAGTATTTACCAAGACATTCACAGTTTTTGGCAACCAAGGAAATTGTGGTACAAAGTTTTTATTAACCATCATAAATTGTGGTTGATAGTATTGTGAAGTGTTTAATTCTTAACAGTATTAGAACTGGGTATCAATACCGGGCCCATTCAAATATTCAGTAGCAGAAGAAGAAGACAGTGCATACTGTGCTCTGACAAGATTATCTACCGGTTCTTGATTTGTGATTTTCTACGCATCTTCTACAGGTAATGTATTAACTTTGTGCAGCTAGAAAAAATATTGACATGTAATTTGTAGCTTCTTTTTTATTAACAGAATCTTATGTGACCATTATTTCTTAATGGGAATGATATATTGATCAAAGAGGTTATGATTCCAATTGGAATCAATGGGCGTTTGTGATGTGCGGTATTCTAAGTGATGTACCGGTACATGTAGTGTTGTCAAATTCATTGACTACCTTGAGTCACAAGACATTTAGTATTTGATTTTAACCTCAAAATAATGAAATATTATACTTAACTACAGATGTTAATACAAATACAGTAGAGATAATACGCGACACTGAGGGAGATATCGAGGGACAGCTACTGGAGCTCACTCTAGCGGATAGACCTGAACAGTACTGATTCTCTCATAAGAGCACGTGTATTTTTGTGTGACTTTTTGGTGTTATTTATGCGTTTTCAGTGAGTTGACATAAATAAATAGTAGTGTGTGTCATTCCTTGATATCTCCTCTCAACATGAGGGGAAAGGTATGTGCTGTGTTTGGCTGCAATAATTATGAAGTAGAGAAAAATGCGCGGTCGTTCTTCAGGTTCCCGCGTGACAAGAACATGTAAGTAATATTGTATTTGCACACATATACTTCCAGTGACAGAGATTTTTATAGTACTTCATAATCTTCTGGCCTGTTTGACCCATATTTTAACTGGCTTATAATGTAATACGCACATTTTATTGTATAGTGCAGCAGTTAACCTTCAATACCGATGTGGTGTTGTAGGTGTGATCTGTGGGTTTTGAAATGTCACAGAAGTGATTTGGATAAGGTGTACAAGAAAGAAGGGGCGTTACGCTTATATAAGAATTATAATATCTGTTCAGATCATTTCCAGGCCAGCGACTTTAAAAATCCTCGACTATACAGCCAAGAGTATGTTACATTTTTACTCTAATTGTACGTAAATATTCCTCAAAGCATCACTATCGACAACATTTTCACACTTTTCTTTTTTTATCCTTCTTCTCAGATTAAAGCTGGGATTTTATAGATTATCTTTCTGTTAGTAGGCTTCGTGTTAAGAGGAAAATTGTCCAGCTATTAAATGTTAATTCGCCGGGCTGAGTGGCTCAGACGGTTAAGGCGCTGACCTTCTGACCCCAACTTGGCAGGTTCGATCCTAGTTCAGTTCGGTGTTATTTGAAGGTGCTCAAATACGTCAGCCTCGTGTCGGTAGATTTATTGCCACGTAAAAGAATTCCTGCGGGACTAAATTCCGGCACCTCAGCGTCTCCGAAAACCTTAAAAGAGTAGTTAGTGGGACGTAAAACAAATATTATTATTATTATTATTATTATTATTATTATTATTATTATTATTATTATTATTATTATTAAATGTTAATTCATTGCATCATATGTGTAAGGAATATCTTTCTATTAGTAGGCTTCATGTTAAGAGGAATATTGTCCAGCTATTAAATGTTAATTCATTGCATCATATGTGTAAGGAATGTGCCGATATTTTTATTGACAAGTGTCTTAATGTGATGATACAACGTTTTAAATTAGAAAAAAAGACAAATCCAACCGTAAGAGTTCAGGCAGGAATGCTAAAGCTAAAAAAGTAATGCATAAATGGAAGAGAAAGCCATTTCACAGCAGTCCATTTCACTTCTTGTTTATATGTCTAATGTCAGTCTTTGAATAATAACCTTTAAATAATTATTCATTCATTTATCCAGAATTGTTTTAGCAACTTCGAAGTTAATATCTCAATAACACTTTCTTTCTAGACGTAATTTACTTATCCATTTCCATATACATTTCCATTCATATTTGAATTTAGCGCGATTTGTTCAGGTCAAGTCACTAGGAGCGCCACCATCGAATTGTCTCCCATTTTAGCAAGGCGAAATCCGTAAGTGTCGCGTATTATCTCTACTCTATTTGGTTAATATACCGGTAATTTACCTTCTCAAAAATTGAACATTATAATACCATCCCTGTATCACATATTCAATAATTTTTAGGATGGGGATAAACTGCAAAATGAAGATATCCAGTTCAATCTTATGGGGACCTCGATTTGTCCGATGATGAATCTGATAATGACGCTGATATTGGTGAAATCCTACACAAGGTTGATGACGATGTTGTAGAAGACAGAATACGGCAAGATGTGGATCCGCGTGTGCTGGTGATTAGTATTGAAGACCTCATTTTGGAAATGGATGATGCAACCGAGAGCACTCATGGACACAAGACAGAAAGTTTTCCTAGTACTTCAACGGGGACTCCAGCTATTATTGAAATGAGCAACAATGGAAAAGGAGGGCCTTCATTATTTCACGCATCATCTCCTTCCACTGACGGGTGAGCTCGGCGATCGAAGTTACTTTGGAGGAAGGCTGAAGGTGCTCAAGTTGATTCAGTGTTGAATGTATCACTTACTGATCCACCTGAAGAGGAGTACAGCCCTCTTAAATACTTCAAATTGTTTCTTGATGACAGTATCATAGACACTGTCGCTCAACAACAAATATATATTCAGTGGAAAAAACAGTAAACTCTATAAACACTAACAGACAAGAAATAGAACTTTTTTGGAATACATTTCTTGAGTGAGGTGGTTTCAGTTCCCTCATACCGGATGTACCGGAGCAAATATTGTAGGATCGAAAATATAGCGGATACCATGTCGCACAATAGGCTTGATAAACTAAGAACATTCATCCATATTGTTGACAACAGTAAGAGTGTCTCACGAGATGATCCAGCGTATGATAAACCATTTAAAATACGCCCATTTGTGGACGCTGTTAGGAAGAAAATTTCTAAAATTCCCTTTGTTGAACATTCGTCCGTTGATGAAATGATAGTGCCATTTAAAGGCGTAGTGGGTTCAAACATTGCGTTAAAAAAACACAAGTGGGGAATCAAACTTTTCGCCATACCTTCTTCTAGTGGTATTGTGCATGATTTTGAAGTCTATCTAGAGAAAGATACTGTGTCAAAAACAAACATTGGCATTAGTGATGACATTGTCTTGCGACTAGTTGAAAAAGTAACAAAAAATTTGAATTACAAAGTTTTTTTGATAACTGGTTCATTTCTCATGCCTTGCTGATTGTTCTCAAAGAGATTGGTATTCTCTCCCCAGGGACAGTCAGGCCTAACCGATTGCCCAATTGTGCTTTCAAGTCAGACAAAGACATGAAATCAGCAGGACGGGGAACTTACGACTACAGGAATGATATCGCAGGGAATGTGACAGCTGTCAAGTGGTATGACAATAAATTTGTACATTTAGTATCTTCGTATCTTGCGGCAGAGCCAGTTGAGCCAGTGATAGGGTAGTGTTTGAAAGACAAAAAGTACATTGAAATGGAGGGGCCTCATATTATCAGTGAATATAACACTTTCATGGGAGGTGTAGATCTTCATGGCATGTTGGTTCATCCATACAAAGTTTACATACGGGTGCGGAGATACTACTGGTGAATTGTGTTTTATGTCTTGGATATGTGTGCTGTAAATGCATGGCTTCTTTACAGGAGGCACTGCAAGCAAAAGAAAGACAAAAATGTCATGCCATTCCTTGAGTTCAAGGCTTCTATAGCGTCTGCATTGATGACTGCTGGAAAACTTGAATCAAGGAGAAAAGGGCGCCCTTCTTCAGACCAGATGTCTCCACCTGCTTCGAAACGGCGTCTAGGACTCCACTTCCAGTAGTGGATACATGCTTTGACCAGCTTGGTCACTGGTCTGAACACTCGGAGAAAAACAGCAGGTGTAAGCTGTGTATCAAGTCCTATTCAAGATTCCGATGCTCAAAATGTTGTGTTGCTCTCTGTCCTTCAGACAAAAAAAGAATTGTTTCAAAGACTTCCATGTGAAGAAATGAACTGGTAACACGTAGCAAATATGGACGAGAAATAACAAATGACGCTTTATTGCTAAATTATTGTGTGTTCTCAGGGGACATTTTCAAATAATGTTGTACACTTCATATTGAATAATGTAAATGTTATTCATATTTCAGCATTTTTCCCACTCTTAATAAAATACTATGTACGCTGCTACATACTAAGAACATGTTTTGATTCTGTTTGAACTTAATATTGTTGTCTAATACGTTACATAATATTAGGTTCCATATTGCCAAAAATGTATGTTATTTCAGAACTTTAGCATTCGTTTTGCCTAATGATTCCATTTCGTATCACTTTTCCAATTTCCTTACTTTTCCTAAAATTGCATGGATTTTTTACACAGAAACTTCATTCAGGCATATTAGAAGGGGATTTTTCAGGGAAACATTTTTGCCTAATTTGGGCTGGAGAGAGTTAATAGTCTTAGGCAAAATTGTTCATCAGAAAGAAGCCTATTTCGTATGGTATTTATTTACTTGCATATTTCTGTATGTCAGTATTTTGTTATTCATAATGTACCTGATGCTAAAGGAATTGATTTGACATAACTACATGTATTTATGTGTGTATTTATCTTCAGTAGCCTCTTAGGTCCTTGTTCTTTAATGTACAACATTTCAATTATTTTCTTCAAGTAAGTACGATTTAACATTAATTTTGAAATGGTGTTCAAATACGGTAGTCTCGTATCGGTAGTTTTACGCACGTAAAAGGACTCCTGAGGGAGAAAATTCTGGCATCTTCGAAAACCTGAACAGTAGTTAGTGGGACGTAAAAATCATCATTCTTCTTCTTCTTCTTCTTCTTCTTCATTATTATTATTTTATTATTATTATTATTATTATTATTATTATTAGGGATATGCGGCGGTTTATAGTTGAAATGAAGTTATTACGTGGTACCTAACCTTCATCAGTCGGCACCTGCTGCGCTCAAGACGTCCACCATTTTGGTTTCGACATTACGGTCTGATATTGTAAACGAAACGCCCGTAATTTAATTCAATGGAGAGCATGGGTTGGCGCCAGGGCGTGTACGGTCTATGCTAGGAAAACTAGAGAGAGAAGGGTAGTATAATAAGTTCTTAAGTTGAACCTTGCATTTATTCAATTTAAACAAATTATATCACCTTTTACAGACGAGCAGTAGGATTTAGACAGTCCAGACAGAGGTAAGGAGAAGACACTGTCCCTCGGCGTCGGCGTCGGCGTCGGCGTCGATGATGTCCCACGTCGTCGTACTCCTTTCCCCTCACCATGGAACTCCTCTCAGCACCATGGCACCACGTTATCCCACGGCGGTTGACGGCCCTTGAAGTTCTGTTGAGATCGAACCCGGGAGTCTGACGTCTGATGATATCAGCGTGCAGCGTGGAAAAATTAATTTAGATGTTATTCAACTGAGATCCCATGAAGGGAGTGAAGAAGTGAGTAGACGTCGCACAGAATGTCAATAGGTTCTGATACGACACTTCTCTACCGCACTGCACTGAAGATGATTACACGCACGACACTGTTAGTATAATCTACAAGTTCCACAGTTAATGAGGTTCAACGGAAATAATGTGTTAGTCATTCAACGCACTTACTGAATAAATTCAAATTAATTTAGTATTGCAGTTTATGATGAGAATAAAGATTAGCACAGTTAAAAAATATGAAATAATTATCATCAATCAATCACTACTGATCTGCATTTAGGGCAGTCGCCCAGGTGGCAGATCCCCTATCTGTTGTTTTTCTAGCCTTTTCTTAAATGGTTGCAAAGAAATGGGAAATTTATTGAACATCTCCCTTGGTAAGTTATTTCAGTCCGTAACGCCCCTTCCTATAAACGAATATTTGCCCCAATTTTTCCTCTTGAATTCCAGCTTTATCTTCATTTTGTGATCTTTCTTACTTTTAAAGACACCACTCAAACTTATTCGTCTATTGATGTCATTCTATGCTATCTCCCCACTGACAGCTCGAAAAATACCACTAAATAAAATTTCATCTTAATTTTAACTGTATCATTACAGATGTATATGATGAAGTTAGAATATTGTATTACATACCAGTTAGTCGAGCAGCTCGTCTCCTTTCTCCCAAGTCTTCCCAGCCCAAATACTGCAATATTTTTGTAACGCTACTTTTTGTCGCATATCACACAGAACAAATCGAGTTGCTTTTCTTTGGATTTTTCAGTTCTTGAATCAAGTAATCCTGGTGAGGGTCCTGTACGCTGGAACCATACTCTAGTTGGGGTCGTACCAGACTTATATGCCCTCTCCTTTACATCCTTACAATAACCCCTAAATACCCTCATAACGTTTATAAACGCCACTCAAACTTATTCGTCTACTAATGTCATTCCATGCCATCTCTCCGCTGACAGCTCGGAACATACAACTTAGTCGAGCAGCTCTCCTTCTTTCTCTCGATTCTACCCAGCCCAAACTTTGCAACATTTTTGTAACGCTACTCTCTTTTCGGAAATCGCCCAGAACAAATCGAGCTGCTTTTCTTTGGATTTTTCCAGTTCCTGAATCAAGTTATCCTGGTAAGGGGCCCATACACTGGAACCATACTCTAGTTGGGGTCTCACCAGAGACAAATATGCTTTCTCCTTTACATCCTTACTACACCCCCTAAATTCCCTCATAACCATGTGCAGAGACATGTACACTTTATTTACAATCATATTTTTGTGATTACCCCAATGAAGATCTTTCCTTTTATTAAGACTTAGGTACTTACAATGATCCCCAAAAGGAACTTTACCCCATCAACGCAATTAATTAAACATCAACAACTCTCTCATGAGCCTACTCATAATTATCTTGATTCTATCATTACTTCTAGTGATGTCTTAAATATCTCCCGTTCTACACAGGTATAATTTTACGCTGCTCCCTCTTTCTGTCAGTTGTTTAATGTGGCTGCTCCACCCACCTCTATGCTCCAGTTGTATAATTTATCTCAAGCTCACACTGTTGTTGTTGTTGTTGTTGTTGATGATGATGATGGGAGGGTTGGGCTCTCTTAATGTTACCCAGTCACACTCAGGAGTATAACTCTACTATTTGTTAGAAGTAGAATCCACATTAAACACACACAATATTAACGAAGCACTTATTCACAAAAAAAGACACAATTAAATACACACGTTGTTGACCGAATGCTATAGACCCAATTGAACAGATGCTGTGTTCTTACGACAATGGAACATAAGAAGTGCGTAAATTTTGTGAAACAAAGGAAGAGGGTTCGAATAATAAACAAGAAACACTAGTTGGTAAAGGGATGTGTAACTGTACCAGGTGCTTTAATAAAGTATGTCGCGAGGAAGTATGCTCAGGACTTGGAAAAGCAGATGGTTACTTTCGCCTTCTGGGTTACCACATATACAGTGGGGGAGGTTAGTAATATTAAAACGATATTTATATAGAGGAGTGAGTGCATGATTAAACCGTAAACGTATAATATTAATAATATGCCGCCGTGTATATGAGCCTTTAAGATACCAAGGCTTCTGTGGAATGTAAAGTTGTAGCTGGTAATAGAATTGACCTTTCGTACGTGCAGTGCGTTGCCACATTTCCTGCCAAGGTTGAAAGGTAGTATCTTTAATAAGGGGTTAATAATCTGGAAGAGGGGGAGCTACCGTAAGAGGCTCAGAGGATGAATTACTCCCTTCTTTAGCAACAAGATCAGCTTTGCGATTTCCTTGATTTACAGAATGTCCTTGAATCCATATTAAAGTTAAATAAACACCTGAACATTTAAGTTGATAAAGGAGATATTTGACATTACATAAATACCAACTATGCGACTGTGTGTTCGAACTGAGAGCTTGTAAAACACTTTAGGCATGTTGGACATATAGTACCGTAGCGCTTCTTGAATCGCAAAGATTTCTGCGGGAAAAATTGAGAAACTATTTGGTAGATGGAATCGCGCGGTTGTGAGCGTATTGGAAACGAAGAAGGCCGCTCCTACACGCCTATGAGATTTCGATCCGTCAGTATAGATGTCGACGCCACAGTCGATTGAAGAAATTTTGAGCTTCTTATTCGCTAAAGTAGGAAATAGGGCACCTTTTGATTAATCAGGTGAAATCGATGTGAAGGTAATTATAATATGGGGGGTAAAAATTTAAGCTATCATAGGAAAAGGAAAGCATAGGTAGCTGAGGGGTACGTAATAATGAATTGCGATGAAGATTTGTCTCAGCATAAGCCTGATATACTGCGGGAGTTCGTCCATATTGTGGGGATGTTGACTATAGTACTCATGTAAAATTTGTAGTTTTGGTATTAGTGGGGAACGGGATAATGCGAGTTGTTTGAGAATACACTTTTAAGCGAGCATTTGACATATAATGAATAGGGGACATTCACTTGTTTCTACAATCAATCAATCAATCAATAAATAAATAAATACTGATCTGCATTTAGGGCAGTCGCCCAGGTGGCAGATTCCCTATCTGTTGCTTTCCTAGCCTTTTCCTAAATGATTTCAAAGAAATTGGAAATTTATTGAACGTCTCCCTTGGTAAGTTATTCCAATCCCTAACTCCCCTTCCTATAAATGAATATTTGCCCCAGTTTGTCCTCTTGAATTCCAACTTTATCTTCATATTGTGATCTTTCCTACTTTTATAAACGCCATTCAAACTCATTCGTCTACTAATGTCATTCCACGCCAACTCTCCGCTGACAGCTCGGAACATACCACTTAGTCGAGCAGCTCTTCTTCTTTCTCTCAATTCTCCCCAACCCAAACATTGCAACATTTTTGTAACGCTACTCTTTTGTCGGTAATCACCCAGAACAAAACGATTTCGCTTCGTCGAATGAGATATGTTCAGTACTCATTACTTTTTTCACTTTCAACTGATATCTGTGTTCTGGACACTCTGTAGATCCAGTCAAACGGTCCCACTAGCAATGAACGCATTTTTTAAACTGCTCGGTACATTGGTTAGTAGCATTGGAGGGCATTTGTGGGGGAGGATTTTAGAGGTCCGATACAAATACGTAAGGCTTGATGTTGAATTGTATTAAGTTGAGACAAAGTTGCTTAAGACGCAGTATCTCTGAAATTGGCACTGTAATCCATATATGACCGGATTGTTGCCCGATATAAGGATAATGCTGTTGCCTCGTGACTGTCTTAATGATTTTAAGATAGCCATCCGCTTTGTGTCTTAATTAATTAATATGTTGTTTCCAATTAAGTTTGCGATCTGTGAGTATGTCCAAATATGTATGTTGAGTATTGAAGGAATATTGAATCCATCAAAGGTGATAGGAGTATGATCAAACGAGCGTTTGTGCGTAAAAATTGTTCCGGGCGGTACACCCCTACGCCGCAATTTTAAATCTTGCGCCAATAAATCCTCCTCTACTGGAGAAAATCTGAACCTTAAAAACTGGACCAATTTATAAGTTTCTCATAAGATGTCACTACAGTAAAATTTCGTGATTACCAAGTTGAGAAGGCTTAGGGGATTGTATGATGACTTGTGTGAATTTTCTCTTCCTGGGATTTTCAGGAGGAGGAGGGGTATTTTCTTGGGACAATGGGGGAAAATGTTGTGAGTTTTATTGAGGATAATATACAGGAAGTGGTATTTTACATTTCGCTTCGTCGAATGAGATATGTTCAGTACTCATTACTTTTTTCACTTTCAACTGATATCTGTGTTCTGGACACTCTGTAGATCCAGTCAAACGGTCCCATTAGCAATGAACGCACTTCTAAACTGCTCGGTACATTGGTTAGTAGCATGTTGTTGGGAACATTTACCACATCTCCAAAACTGTGCCTTGCAATGTCTTTCGGTGTGTCCATATCCCTGGCACTTCCGACACATAACAGTGGCAAAAAAGGCTCACCATCTAAATAAACTCTATACAAGGACACTTGTTGCAGCAGATGCTGTGCACGAAAAATTACTATGATAGAGCCAGTGGGTAGATATTAGATTTTATCATTTTGTACGACTTTTCGATTTAGCCTTTGCCTTAATCGGGACAGTTGATTCGAGTTGTTGGAGTATTTCTTCATCTTGCAAATTCTTATCAACTCCCCGTATGAGGCCTTCACGTAAAACGCTGGAGGATGGAATATAAGCTTTTACCTTAAGAGTTTCAAGGGTAGGATTGCGCAGGAAGTCATTTGCCTAGGCTGCTGATTGAAAAGTCACTTGTATACGATTTCTTCCCTTACGCGATAGGGATTTTACACTTAAATCATTCTCTTAGAAATTCCTTCCTAATTATATAGGATGCAACTGACCGATATTTTTGTCATTAGAAGATTCTACAAACACTATGTATGGGCCATAATGAAACTTTTTTAATACTCCTGCACGGTTGTAGCCTGAGCCATTTACTAAGTTGAGCACTTTGTTGATCCGGTGGAAGTTCCCTATCCGAAGGCGTTTGACCAAGTTGATCACTCTGTGGTAATTGGTATTGATTCTTATTAGAATGTTCTGGAGAAGAGTTTTCCATGGATTCATCGTCCATAGGAACCTCAAGCTCTTTACCTACTACTAACTGTTCACCCGTAAGTAGCCTGTTCCCCCCGCTGGAGGCGGTCATCCCTTCACTCGTAACACACCGTACACACGAGAGAACACAAGTAACTAAATC
Source organism: Anabrus simplex (assembly GCF_040414725.1). NCBI lineage: Eukaryota > Metazoa > Arthropoda > Insecta > Orthoptera > Tettigoniidae > Anabrus > Anabrus simplex. The sequence continues at coordinate 72,392,746 of NC_090268.1, read as the reverse complement.
GCTGTTCACGACGTCACACACAAAACGACCTTCGTGCTTCACGGCGAGCGCAGACCTGTCAAGCTCACGCTGTTCATTCTCTCGGTCACGTATCAAACTATACTTCCATTCCTCCACCGATTAATCAAGCGGTTCGACCTCCTGTGAATATTGTTCCTAAACCTAGGCTTCTTCCTTTGTTATCAATAAATCTTCTATTGTTTGCTTTTGATGCAAAGGCACTGGACATATTGCAAAGAACTGTGCTAACTCCCGATCAGGGAAATGCATCTCACCCTCGCCGATAGGCAGTAGGGGAACTTTAGGGGTAAATCTTTCTTCTACTGTTAATTTTACCAAAAGTGACAACTACACGCAATGTGCTAATTTTGACTCTGTACTGAAATCTCCCTCTAAGTTTCTTTCAATCTGACAACAAGTTCTTCTTCCTCTTCTTTCTTATTTCGAAATTCACATATAAATGGCCCTGGGGAAGAAGGGGGAATGTCACTCAAAATGTAAAATCGAAATACCAGTGTGATCTTTGCGACCTATTGAAGGCACAATTGTGACTGGCTAGGAACGATGAGGATCGGGCGAAAATGACGTTTCAAATTTACGCATACAGGCTAAGAAGGGGCAGTGTCAGGTATGAGATCATGCGACAAAAGGACGCTTCACTTGATACTTCCTCAAAGGTTGCAGTAATCACTTTGTCAACATCGAGAGTGCACAATAGTTTTCATTGTTGTTTAGTGTAGGTGATCTGTTTGTCATTGAGGTATCGTCCGATACTCCCGTCGACGAAATTTAAGTTAATGTGGTAACACAATTTACAAAGTCTGGAACCATTTCTGACACTAAGGCTCAGTCTTACGAAATGAAATGAACACTTACTTTGGCACAGTCTAACGAAAAGAAGCAAATTGTCACTGAAACAGTCTTACGTAATACTTGAAAACACGGTAAAATCTCTAACGAAGGCACAGTCTTATAAATACAGGTTAAAGCACAGTCTGTGAAATGAAAACTGTTGCGAAGACTCGGTCTTACGGAAAGGAATTAAGTTCTTTCACTGAGGCACAGTCTTGTGAAAATTCGAAGCACAGTCTTACGAAAAGTAATTAAGTCTTTCACTGTGGCACAGTCTTATGAAATATTCTAAAGCACAGTCTTATGAGAATAAGTTGAGTACAGTTTTGCAAAAAAGCTCTCTTATGAAGGCACAGTCAGTTGAGAATAAGTTAAAGTGCCATTTATGCGAAACAGTCCAGTGAAATGATTTATGGCACAGTCTTTAGGATCTGAAATGAATTATGCAAGTCACTTCGCGATTGTTTACTTATAGAAGGAATGTCAATTTTAAGCCCTTTCAGTTCGACTCTTTACGAAACGAATTATATTACTCATGTGTCACAGTTTATACAAGTCAATCACTATTAACAACTTGAAGTAATTATCACGTCCAGAAGTTACAGTCCTAGATTCGCACCTCTGATACTTAAGAATTTAAACTGGAATGCTCGTACTTTGTAACACGTCTGTCATCGTACTCAGCTGGACAGGGTAACGACCGCGAATATTGCACACCTGGTCCGCACACGTGGCAGTTGGGAATACACGAAGAAACTGATTTCTACTAGCCTAGCAGGCTCCTTTTTATATGCGTATATGCGCAGGCTGGACCATGTGGTTTCAAATTCATGATTTTTCTACCTTTAATAACTCTGCTATCCTTCTGCCGATTTTTATGAAACTTGGTACATTATCATTTGTGATAAGGAGCTACACGATGATGTGTTTAGAATTTTGATAGCATATTCCATTCTTAAGATATTGAAATAGAAGTAATGGAATATTCGATAGTGACGTCACCTGTCCTCTCTGCAGCGAGCAGTTGCATGCCTCGTTGTTACTTCCGCTGCCGCGCGCACATAGTTCTTTTCAAACTCTTTCAGACGGGTGTTAGAACGAGCTACGTTATAAACACTTTGACGGAGAATGTCGGCATTGCATACCCCTTTCAATATATTGTAGTCGGTCTTGATCTAATTTATGTAAATGTCATACTTCATATTTTGTTTCAATGTCCGCTGCTCGAAGCTAGCAGAATGAAATGGTGCAGTCAGTGGCGAAGCGTGCTAGTATCCACTGTTACCACTGATAACACTTTGAAAATATAAAACTCTAGTACTCTTTAATATTAATATTTAATATATTTGTTTCTTAGCGGGACGTGTCGCGATAATCTATTGCAGTAAATAGCCACCGCCAAAGCTGAGAGCGAGAGTTAGCAACTCTAGGCAGTGGTTACGCGTTGAATCTCTTCTAACAGCTAGGCAAGTATTACTGAGCCTGCGCCAAGCAGAGCCCTTCTCCCCCTGACACTGAGATGTACCCTCGTACGTTCTCTCGTCATGTTACCACACTGAAAAGTGGTAACTATTACTCAAATCGTCGGTGCTGAGCAGTTATGGCCATTCCGCCGCGCTCAAAAGTGCACTGTTAAAATTTGTGTTAATTATTGTTTTCGATATAATACGACGTGACTTTTTTTTATTAAAGTGTGAATTTATGTTTAATTTGTCTTGAGTAAAGGTAGCATATAGTACTGCACAACTTATTAAACGTTAAAACGAGTGCTGTCAATTCCACCTCGAAAATAAGTGTGTTGGTGGGCCCAGAATGCTAATTTATAATAGAAAGTTTAATGAACACACCAATTTTCTTAAGAAACCTTGAAGATAAAAGAGAACATAATTGAAAAATTAGACCCACGCCTTCTCTTAAGAACTTAATCTCTCTCTTAATTCTCAATCCTAAGATTGGTTGGCAGCAATTCGTCTTCTCCACTCTTCCCTGTAATCCGCTAATCTCTTCATTTCCGCATATGAGCCTGCTCCTACGTCATCTCTGATCTGTCTTGCATATTGCAGTCTAGGTATTCCTCTTCTTCTTATACCTTGAGTCATTCCTTCCATGACATTAACTATGAAATAATTGTGCCTATAGAGATGGCCAATTAATTGGTCTCTTCTCTTCCTTATTGTTGCTAAAAAGGATCTTTTTTCATCTATTCGTCGAAGAACTTCATATGTGAGTTTTGCTGTCCATGAGATCTTTTCCATTCTCCTCCAGCACCACATCTCAAATGCCTCCAGACGTTTCTTATCACATGCACTAATAGTCCATGTTTCTGAGCCATGCAAGTCTACACTCCAGACATATCACTTAATAAATGTCTTCTTAGTCTCCACATTTAAATCCTTGATGTAAGGACTATCCTTTTCTTGTAATAAGCAACCTTTGCTTGGGCAATTCTGCTCTTTATATCGACTGAACTTTTGCCATCTGGAGTGATTTTACTTCCTAAATAGTTAAAGACATTTACTTGCCTTAGTGGTATATCACTAATTCTGATCTCGACTGCAATCTGTTGGCGGTTGAATACCATAATTTCGGTCCTTTTTGTATTAATTTTCATGTTATATTTATCTCTCAATATATTATTCATTTTTATGAATGCACTTTGTAGTTTCTCTTCGTTCTCCTCTATGACAGGTATGTCATCAACAAATCTTATCATTTTGATTTCTACTCCATTTACACTGACTGACAGAGCAAATGCAACACCAAGAAGGAGTGGTCAGAACTTTATGCCAATTGCAGAGTAGACTGACGTCACTGAGGTATGCTCATGATGTGAAATGCGCCGCTGTGCTGCGCACGTAGCGAACGATAAATGGGACACGGCGTTGGCGAATGGCCCACTTCGTACCGTGATTTCTCAGCCGACAGTCATTGTACAACGTGTTGTCGTGTGCCACAGGACACGTGTATAGCTAAGAATGCCAGCCCGCCGTCAACGGAGGCATTTCCAGCAGACAGACGACTTTACGAGGGGTATGGTGATCGGGCTGAGAAGGGCAGGTTGGTCACTTCGTCAAATCGCAGCCGATACCCATAGGGATGTGTCCACGGTGCAGCGCCTGTGGCGAAGATGGTTGGCGCAGGGACATGTAGCACGTGCGAGGGGTCCAGGCGCAGCCCGAGTGACGTCAGCACGCGAGGATCGGCGCATCCGCCGCTAAGCGGTGGCAGCCCCGCACGCCACGTCAACCGCCATTCTTCAGCATGTGCAAGACACCCTGGCTGTTCCAATACCGACCAGAACAATTTCCCGTCGATTGGTTGAAGGAGGCCTGCACTCCCGGCGTCCGCTCAGAAGACTACCATTGACTCCACAGCATAGAAGTGCACGCCTGGCATGGTGCCGGGCTAGAGCGACTTGGATGAGGGAATGGCGGAACGTCGTGTTCTCCGATGAGTCACGCTTCTGTTCTGTCAGTGATAGTCACCGCAGACGAGTGTGGCGTCGGCGTGGAGAAAGGTCAAATCCGGCAGTAACTGTGGAGCGCCCTACCGCTAGACAACGCGGCATCATGGTTTGGGGCGCTATTGCGTATGATTCCACGTCACCTCTAGTGCGTATTCAAGGCACGTTAAATGCCCACCGCTACGTGCAGCATGTGCTGCGGCCGGTGGCACTCGCGTACCTTCAGGGGCTGCCCAATGCTCTGTTTCAGCAGGATAATGCCCGCCCACACACTGCTCGCATCTCCCAACAGGCTCGACGAGGTGTACAGATGCTTCTGTGGCCAGCGTACTCTCCGGATCTCTCACCAATCGAACACGTGTGGGATCTCATTGGACGCCGTTTGCAAACTCTGCCCCAGCCTCATACGGACGACCAACTGTGGCAAATGGTTGACAGAGAATGGAGAACCATCCCTCAGGACACCATCCGCACTCTTATTGACTCTGTACCTCGACGTGTTTCTGCGTGCATCGCCGCTCGCGGTGGTCCTACATCCTACTGAGTCGATGCCGTGCGCATTGTGTAACCTGCATATCGGTTTGAAATAAACATCAATTATTCGTCCGTGCCGTCTCTGTTTTTTCCCCAACTTTCATCCCTTTCGAACCACTCCTTCTTGGTGTTGCATTTGCTCTGTCAGTCAGTGTATCTTTATCCCTTCCATTTCCTCTTTACATTCCTCAATGCCTTTCTCAATATACAGGTTGAACAACACTGGTGACAAATTACATCCCTGTCGTACTCGTTTCTTTATATAAGCCTCCCATACTTCACCATTTATGTTTAGGAATCGAAAAGCACATTACAATATGTCCATGACTCGTGGTACAGAGATCTCCATTGGTTATTTGGTTGTGCAAAAGTGAATAAACTGTATTGTTTGCCGTGTGCTCCATTTTGCTCAGGAATGAATGATTGGAAAAACGACAGTATGGAGAATGTATATAGTTACAGAGTTTTAAAGAGACGCCATGAGGTGCCTCAAGCACACATCAACACTGTTGCCAATATGATTCTGTTCGGAAGGTTCACAATACGCACTTTTCAAAACGTCATGCGTCTAGGGTGACCAGATGTCCTGATTTTCGCAGGATACTCCTTTTTAAAAAAACCCTACCCTGCGGTCCGGGAAGAGGCTCGAACATTCTATAAATATCCTGCTTTTTGTAAATATTCTGCGAAAATACTGCGAAATATTGTTTTCATTATAAATGGTTTCATTGCTTTTGTAGAATGTGGTATATGTAATCATTAATGTTTTAAACGAATGAAAGGGAACGAGAAATAACGAATATTTAAATTAAGATGCCTACAGCTCCAAATATGTACACCCCTATTTCCGGTTGTCGTTGCGGTTGTTACTTCCACGACGAGAAGAGCAGTTTGGATCAGTGTATTTGTGTACTGGCGTTGTGATAACAGCTCTTTCCGGCTTTGAGTATAATGTAGGCAACGGTACTGGTGATTATCCAGATGATCAGGTAGTGTGGTTTAAGCTGGCTGTGGTAATCATGCCGGAAGTTAAAGGTAAATGTGTATTAAATTACGAATTGCAGTTTCTCTACCCGTTTATAATACCAGATAAATAGAAAGGCGACGTTCGCTGCACCAAATGTTCAGCTTTGTTTTCAATAGAAAACGGCGGGAAAAGCGAGATTGTACGACATTTGGATAATAAGAAGCACAAACTCGCTGACAGTGCTGCTGCATCCAGCTCATTTCTCACTACTTTCTTTCGAGGAGTTGAACTGGGGTCAGCTGAACAGAAATTGTCAGTTTCTGAATGTAGTTTTACATTCTATACTGTTAAAAATAATAAACATTTCGCTCGGCAGACTGCACATCTAAACTGTTTCAGAAGTGTTTCGAACCAAAATATTCGTGTGCTGGGACAGAGTGTAAAGCTATTGTCACTAATGCGATTAGTCCATTTGCGATATTTGAAGTGAAAAGGAACTTGGAAAATGTGAACTATGTCTCGGTCTACACAGACTCTTCAAATCATAAATCTACCAAACCTTTCCCCCTTCTAGTTCGATATTTTATTTTCAACAAGGGGCTACTCGTAAAATTGTTAGATTTTGAAGAACAGGTAGGGAAAACTGCTGACACTATTTCGTCATTTGTCCTGAAAACGCTAAATGATTTTCATCTTGAAAGTAAAGTGGTTGGACTTTGTGCAGACAACACTAACTTCGGTGGCTCATCTCGGAAAGGTTCTAAAAATGTTTATTCCATCGTGCAGAAGTCTCTTGAGAAATCGATTGTTGGTGTTGGTTGCTGTGCTCACATTGTCAATAATGCAATACAAACTGCTGTGGACTGTCTTCCAGTTTGTGTTCAAGTGTAGTGCAGAAAATCTATTCATATTTTCACATTTACACTGTACGTGAGGCTTCTTTGAATGAGTTTTGTGATTTCGTCGAAATTGAGTAGGGCCTAATCCAATATTCTTGGCTTCAGTAGAACAAGGTGGCTTTCCTTGTTACCTTCCATTGAACGAGTATTGAATTTGTATCCAGCCCAAAAAATCATATTTTGAATCACAAAGCATGTGTCCAATTGTAATCAAACAGTTATTTGATGATCCCTTGTCTGAGGTGTGGTTGAATTTTGTGCATACTCAAGCATGAATTTTCCACAGTGTTATTCACTTAGTAGAGGGGCAACATGTTGTTATGTTGGATGCTTGTAAAGTACTTGGGGATCTCAAGAAAAAACTCTCAAATAGGCTAGACTGTGTATTTGCACCGTTGCCTACGCTAAAATACAATGCCTTGAAATGCACTAATGAAAACGGGTGCCACCTTAGCTCACCATTCAGCCACTAGGATCGCGTTATTGCCCCCTTGTGTTCGCATGGCCGTGTATGTCTATACAAGACCAACTATAAATACAATCCTCAGACCTCAAGGCAGGTTTCGATTAATGGCAATATGGCCGTGGGTGCGGGCCAGGCGTAGGTTAAATGTGATTGTGGATACGAGTTTAAAGCAATAATTGTGAAATAGGTATTTCGAGTGGGCATATGATCGTACTTCGTGATTTTCAATACTGATACGGAAGTATTTGTGTCTCCAGTCGCTTTTACGTGGAAGCTTAAAATCCCTGTAGGTTAATTATTTCGTGTTTCAACGCGGTACCGTACAGGTTATGTGTTTGTTTATCATTGTGTTTGAGCGTTGCCTACGAGATAAGTACAGGCCTCTGCATGCGCGGTATTTTCAAGGACTAAATTGACAGAGTAGTCGCAGTTCAAATACCGCCGCTAGATGTCAGGCGAGCCCTCCGTTCTTTAGCACAATCCCAATTGGCATTGCGAGAATAACTTGCACATAAAAGCACATTACGAAGATAAAACATTGAGTTTTGAGTAGAAAAGCTCTATTTCTATGACGTTTAATAAATAAAAAGTGTATCACACAGTAATTCAAGAAGAGCTCATACGAGGCACGTCGTATAATTGCAATCGGAAAGTTCACGTCCAAGTAGAAGTGAAAATACTCCACAGTATATTTCAAACCACTTCAGTATTCACGTAGCAGGATTTAATGTTATGAAAACTTCACTTACCGATATGTTTCTTGTGGTAATTGGGTCAAGTCAGTGTACATCTACAACTTCAAAACTTTCCTGTTGAGTGGCTTAAAACTGGACTGCTTCGCACGACCGTGTTTGTCCGTTGCCTTTCTGCCAACGTTGTCCAACAGAGGATTCAAGAACTTGATGAGCAAAAGAGAGCAAAGTTTATCATTGTCACATTCACTGCATTTCAGTTCATTAAAAAAACTGATTTTACAGTACTTAAACAGTTTTGCTCTAACATTTCTTCTCGGCAAAAGTGGAATAGCATTAGAGCAAAAATCCACAAGAAGTACCACCAGAAACACAAACGATGGTTTAGGGTATCTAAGTCCTCCCCTATCTTGTCTCTGAATCAGTGGTGCGTTTGTGGTGGTTGTTCTGAACATGTCCAGGCAGTGTTCTCTTCAGCCACTCTTACGAGGTAACCACATACAAACGTTACGGATGCTGCTTTCAACGTTGTTGGACAAGCTAAAAAAAAGTAAATTGTTGTTTCAAAAAACATGTTAACATTGAAATAAATATAACGAAATTATTCGTACTTAGTACTTAAAGGGCGAATTAATATTTCAATCACAGCATTTGGTAGCTGAATTTCTGCCATCTTCATCTGAGTCTCTTTATGCTGAGTTCCGAGCCAATTTTGTGAAAAATTATCAGGATTCATCTCGACATTTGCATGCATATATGCACGTATGATTCCACTTTTCAGCGTGGTCTCAATTCCATGCATACAAGCACGAGCATCCATCATATCATTAAATCCTCCCAGTTGCCTGAGGTGACTAAAAAACAGTTCAACATCCTCATTGCAGAAATTTCGCGTTGACACATAGTGGAAGCCCTTAGTTAACAAGTACTTGATACACGCAACCGTCGACTGTGTGGTAATGACAAGAGCACGGTAGGTCTCTGTATTTAATGCCTCATTATTGTTTCTTCCTGCACCCTAAAGTTTCTCAATATAAGGCAAAAAGGTATCAGCCATTCAAGTCTTTTATCACTAACGGAAAATAAATGCTACTTATCACATTTTCGTGATAATAGAGCATGAGTTCGATTGCAAACATCGTGGATATCGAACCACTTTCTCATTACATTCATGAAGTGTACCGTAGAGTTAAGACTCTCCTTATCGGGGAAATGTTCACTTGCAACAGAACTACAGGTTTCTAGAGCAGCTGTAATTGACACTGAAAATAAAAGGTTCGCACGCTTTACGTTCATTTTCTCAAAATTGGAGGGGTATATAATCTTTCAGGTCAAGTAGCGAACTGGAGAAAAAAATAAGCTCCTCTGTAGTCTGTACGGAGTTTTCACGCGCTTTCCTGAGATTTCTTTTCCGTCATTTTGAAACGACTTTTCTAGAAACTGTGACCGAACATTCTTGATTATGTGACTTTGACCGTAGCTCAGAAATAGTTTGCGTCTTTCATCTAAAGGATGGGCCGTTTCTGGTTTAACATGCCCACCACATAACTTTTCTTACATATACACATTCACTTTAGCATTATCGGTCACGATAGTCAACATAGTAAATCATATTTCTTCTACAGCTGCTATTACTTGCAGCGTTCTTCTTTGGAGCTCAGTTCCGTCCAAATTACAGCAGAAGAAAACCTCCATGGGGATACGAAATCTTGCTGCCAGACCTCTGAATATAATGCAAAACAATCCGTTAGCTAATTCTCCTTCCATAGCAAGTTCATTGCCCCCATGAAACTGGTCTAATTGTCGACCATATATAAGTTTCGGCTGTATTGCCATTTCGTCGTAGAAAGTGTCTGTAATTCAGCTACCAACCTATATTTTATCTCCTGTCTAACTTCTGTTTCTCCAGATGATCTTCCAATATATTTCATCAGTGTACTTTTGTGTGGCAAATGCAATATTTCCATCTGCCTAGGAAATTCGTAGCCTTTTGGCGATTTACTCTTGCACAGAACATAAATTTTTATATATTCTGTATACTGTACCTTTTTCGTGCCAAATGCCTTCAGTTGCTCGAGGAAAAACGTAGCTTTCAGGTCTTTCGCTTCACTAGAAACCTGCAGTGTAGCATTGAATTTTTCTTCACTTCGCCAAGCAACTTCCTATTCTTGCACATCAATTGCATTATGATAAGGTTTTTTCCTTTTGGGAGTACGCGATGCCAGTTGTCTCGCATTTACATTGGTTATGGAAGTTGACTGTACTTTATACTGGACTGAACGTGAGATGGCTCTACTTGTACGTCACCTGAAACATTTGTACTTGCCTGCGTGGATACATTTTCGTAGCTTCGTTTCTTGCGTAGCTTACGCGTTTTATTAAGCCTACTCTTGTCATGCAAATACTATGGATACCCTGAAAAAAAAGCGTTGGAATTTAATTTGGAATAGGGTGTTTGATTTTAGTAGAAATGCTGAAGCATGTGCTTTAAAAATGTTCACTACATGCTAGAGATTTCGAGGAAAGTTGCTACATGGTATTTTGCTCGTCACCCCGACGAGATATAACTTTGACCCATTTTTCTCGTAAGTCTGCATTTGCTCGGAAATCCTGGAAATAAATCTCACTACCTTTCTGAAGCTTACTTTTGCAGAATGGAACACAGCAATTAACCATTGTTTATCAAGTGCAATAAACATCCTGTGAATAGAATGTTTACAATAAATATTCTCTCGGCGCCAAATACAGAACCTTGTAAATTCATAAATATGCATAAAAATGATCTTAATGTTATGTTTAAATAGAAACTATGTCCTCAGCATAAGCTGAATACACAAATCAACGCCTTATATAACTAATTTTAAGGCCTATGTCACCTAAAAACTCACAACTTAACTTTCTGCTCCACTGTTTCCGTATAAGTCTGTGTTAAACAATGGGGGGGCTAACACGAAGTCTAGCGGCGAGTCTGGAACTAGAACGTATTTCGCGCTGCATAAGCTGCCACGCGGAGGCCTTAATACTAATAACGTAGGCAACGGTTTGAAAGGTGGTGTTATAATTATTGTCGTTTACTTAGAATGTAGTGTGCTGTATTGTGTACCTCTCTGCAGGTCAAATTACTGAAATTCTTCGCGTATGTCTGCCCTCTCCATTTCGAGAGAAATGGATTCGGTGCATTGATAGGGAAAATTTTGCTGTAAAAATGAACTTGTCGTGTGCATCAAATATTTTACTCTAAGTTCATTGTCCGCAAAGATATTATATTTCCCGTTGAGAATAGTGAACCTATTCGCTTCCCTAGGAAATATCTTAAATTGTCCATTGAGACCTGTCTCTCGCATAACATTTATTTACCTCGAGGAAGAAGGTGCCCTAAAAAGCATGAACAGCAACTGCCACTGAGAGACGAAGTAGCATTTAAACATTGGTGTGAAGATGATACAGATATTTTCAGCTTTTTAAGACAAAAATATGAGTCCATTCAACGTGATTGCGAAATATTATATTGTTCTCAAGACCTACAGTAGATATTCCATCAATATGAAAGTGACGAGTGACCTAGAAGTGCAAGTGTATTTTAAAATTGCTTTACTAGCAGAAAAATTAAAGTTGATATTAGGATGTTACGGGCAAGGCAACCTCAATTGTGAGAGATAGAGACAATGTGAAATTCTGATAAGTCACCTTGGTAATTACAGAGAGAGTAGTATTGAAATGAGTGACATAATCTTTATTTTGGGGAACTTTCTGAAAATAGAGCCCTTGTTTTAGCCTTGTATTAACCTTTGAAAGTAACATTAATTGGTCAAGTGATGTGTGGAAGTGTGATGTTTCTTCGTCAAAAATTATAAAGGACTGTGTAAAAATTCTGGCCAGTAATTTTATCAACAATTATACGATCTCAAATGAAAATTTGCCAAGAAACTTCAAAAGAGGAGTTGTAGGATGTGTGTAGTGCTAGTTTTAGTCAACTTCAATATTTTGGTGAATGATGGATAATAGGATAATGGGTCACAGTGTTAATGTTCGGAAAACTACTTATTTGTTTGGTGCTGTGTCGATTTTTTCTTAAGTCCGTATTCGTGTTTTCAACGAAGTGACATTTGTTGGGCGTTGATAACTTGTTGTTTATTGTAATGCTTTTTTCTGTTGCCAGTTATTCAACGTCACACTAACACACGAAAAGTTCTCGGTGACGGAAGGATTGGAAAGAGGTAGGAGTGGGAAGGAAGCGGTTGTGGTCTTAATTAAAGTACAGCCGTAGCATTCGCCTGGTGTGAAAATGCGAAGCCACGGGACACCATCTTCAGGGCTACAACGATGGGATTCGAACCCCTCCCATCTTCCGAATGCAAGATCACGGCTACTCAACCCTGACCGCGCGGCCCTGAAGATGGTTTTCAGTGGTTTCACATTTTCAAACCAAGCAAATGCCGGGGCTGTACCTTAATTAAGGCCGCGGCCGCTACGTTCCCACTCGTAGCCCTTTCCTTCCATCCATCGCCAAAACCTTTCGATGTGATAGTGGACGTTAAACAAGAAAAAAATCCTCCGTCTTACACGCGGCTCGGGTGGCTTCGCCTGCAAGAACGACGCACACTTCATACTCTTTGCTTCTTGCATACTATTCTTAAAAGTTCTCAACCAGCCTATCTCCGTGATCGAATGAAGCTCCTCTCCACAGACCATAACAAAAATACCCGATCCTGCAGCACCATGCGTTTATCCCTTCCTGTACACAGAACAGCAATCTACACGATATCATTCACCGTTACCGCAGCCCGACAATGGAATCTCTTACCAGTGGACGTCAGAAGCATGTCCAGCAGCTTAGCTTTTAAACATGCCTGTGTCGAAATACTAGGTAAACATGCATGAATCATCAAATTATGACCTGAAAACACCTACTCCTACCGCCTCTTCATCATCATTTCCCTCTTCCTTTCACAGATATTATTCTTCTTCCTCTTCTTCTACTTCTTACTAATCCTTCTCTTCACCTCTCAACTGAAGGCGATATTTCGGTGTACTATAGAAATGTATATATTTTCTAAACTTTTTCTTAAGTAGTTGTTATAGTATTCATTATTCATAATGATATTCTTAGTACTCATTATTCATAATTATATTCTTAGTACTCATTATACATAGTTATATTCTTAGTACTCATTATTCATAATTATACTCTTAGTACTCATTATTCATAATTATATTCTGCACTTTACGTACGATTTATATTATATAGATGATATGATCTTTTTTTAAAAGTGTGGTTACTTTTGTTAATGGTATTACTGTTACTATTGTCCATATTATCATATTATTGTCATCAGTAGTTATTATTAAGTGTTCTAGGTTAAGACTGGTTAAGTGTAAGAAAGGGAGTACATCCCTAACTTTGCCAGGATAAATAAAACATGTTACTTACTTACTTACTTACTAGATAAAGAGCACGTAAAATTACTGTTTCTCTTTTACGTATCAAATGCTGTTTTTTAAAATCCTTCAATAAATATTTTCGTACTGCAATATTCTCACGACCATTATTAGGTTACTCCTCGCCACGTCAGCTTTGGCCTGGTACGGCAGCCATGTTTTTTCTGTATTGTGGTCTGAGTATTGTAGTTGGTCTTGGTCTATATTAGGGCCCACAACAGTTGAAGTCTGACATTTGAGCGGCGCAAGCAGTAACTACGAAGTATGCTGCGTTGTCACAGTTACCTCAATCCGCGGCATATTACCCTTTCATACAGGCTGAATATTTAATCAAGTATGTTGGCGTAATGCTATTCAATAAACTTTGACCCGTTCCTAAGCTCGTGCTAATAATACCGGCATTTAAAACAGAACACGTCATTGGCGATAAATATGAGATTTCATGTTCACTAAACTGACAATAACTGTTCACTAAACTGACAATAACCTCAACAATTGCACATGTTAAATAGAGAATAGAACTGTAGAACTAGCCACTGATTGACTTACAAGAAATAAACTAACAACGAGAATAATATTCTCGAAATAAACACTCAAATTATTACATAAACCAGCAACGACTAACGCAGTGCCACTCCGGATAATATCACAAAAGCAACTGAGAGCAAGCCAACCCACTTGTAGATAGCGTCCTTAAATGTGGCATCTGTGTTATCGTTGCCATAGCAACAGACCGTTTTCGAGCAGCGTTAGTCAACTTTTTCTCGCCGGTGGCGCTAAACGTCAGATTTCAATTCTCGTGGGCCCAACTGTAAGTATATTATATCCTAAATAAAGAGAGCAGAAATTTGTAGGTGTGTTAAAGTTTCAAACTTTTTCACTTCTACTTGAGTGGCTCGAAGCAATGTTGTCTAATAGAGGTCTCAGGAATTTTTGGAGTGGAAAAAGAGGTAGTTTGTAGTCTTTACACTTTCTACACTTAATTTCACTGATGAACCTGGCTTTCAGAAAAAAAGTACACATTTTTAGTAACTGACGTCGGGGTAAATACTGCATAGCAAAGGTGACAAATTCCGACATGCACTGCAGAAGAGCCACAAACGATGATTTCGGGTATCTGAGGGCTCCTCGATCTTGACAGCGAATAAGACACAATGTTGGACTTTCACTAGCTGGAGAAGAGATATGTTCTAAACAGCCTTCACTGTCTGTTTGTTCTTCTGCCACACGCACTAAGTATCCTGCTACCATAGCCAGAGGTATATCAGGTATTGTAGCTGTTGTATCTGAAACAAATTAATCATATTTGTATACTAGCGAACACTTAATAATAAAGTGCCGTTCACACAGGTCTGATATAATTTACCTTGCAAGGATTTTGTAATGATAGACATTATGTGTTCAGGAAGCTGCGGAATTTGCACATCCTCGCGACTTTCAATCCTTCTATACTTTTCATCCATCTGGCACATTCTTGATTGTAGTAAACTGGTTCGTACATTTCGGATCTTATCTTCATCCCTCAGCTCAACGTTGCCATGTTTTGATGCCGCAATCATTCCTGTACGGAGCGTTGTTTCGATTGCGTTAAGCAACGAGCTAGAAAGAGCTCGTTGTCGTTAAGGCATGACTTTGCGTCCACTGTGTCATTGTATCCCGCTTTGCGTCGTAGGTTGCTAAAGAAAAGCTCGATATCATCGCTTGTTAGAATCCTCGTCAAGACATAATGAAAATGTATACTTATGAGGTATTTTACGCAGGCCACAGTGGATTGGGTAGTCAAGACTAACGCCTGTTAGGTTTCCCTCTTGAATCTTTTCTATTTCTGTGGATGAATTTGAATGTTCTTGATATATGACAGGAAATCATTTATTAACGAATTGAGGCGTTCATCTTCAATGCAGAAAAATGCCAGTTTGTTCTCATTCCTGGAACATGTCCCATACGAGGTGTTGCAGACATCATGCGCATCGAACCACTTCATAAAATGCTCCATAAAACAAATCGTTTCTTTTAAACTGTCGCCGGGCTGAGTGGCTCAGACGGTTAAGGCGCTGGCCTTCTAACCCCAACTTGGCAGGTTCGATCCTGGCTCAGTCCGGTGGTATTTGAAGGTGCTCAAATACGACAGCCCCGTGTCGGTAGATTTACCGCCACGTAAAAGAACTCCCGCGGGACTAAATTCGGGCACCTCTGCGTCTCCGAAGACCTTAAAAAGTACTTAGTGGGACGTAAAACAAATAACATTATTATTATTATTGTTATTATTTTTAAACTGTCCCTGTCTTTAATGCTCTCGGGACAAAACTCCTCCGTACTCTTCAAACCAGCGATTGTTTCAGGGGTAAATACAATTTTGGCTCTTGCTACATTCATTTTCTCAAAATTTGTCGGGTAAACTACTTTTCTCGTTAGTTTCTTCACCGGCTTCATTGTTCACAAAAGAGTCGTGACAAGATGTTGGGATCGCACGTTTTTTATAACTTGACTGGGAACAAAACTTTGGAACAGAGGCCTAGTTTCATCAGCTGGATGTCGTATCTCATGCGTAATGCTTCCTCCACATACTGTTTCGAACATCCAAACATTTACCTGGGAATTTTCGGTCACAATTCTGATCACTCTGAAACCACTTTTCAACAGCATTTAACGCATCCAATGTTAATTTTGCAAGTTGTGAGCCCGTAACGGATGAAGTGAAACCGATATTCTATAATATGTAGAGAGGCCCTTGAACAAAATGCAGAGTAGTTTATTGGCCAACCTATCTTCGATTCCAAGAGCGTCAATGTCATTCAGTCCAATAAACATATCTAATTTCCTGTCATACACAAGTATCGGATTTATGGACATTTCATCTATTATAAGAGAACCAACCTTTTCGTTATCGTTCACTAACGACAATTTTTCTGCCAGTAATCGGGCTTTAGTCAGCGAAGTTATGCCCGTTTCCCCTTTTGAGTGTCCAACATACGATTTCAACGTTCTTGGATGAGGAAGATGCAAAGTATCGAGTGTTCTGAGAAGCTGATAACCAGTTGGCGACCTTGAAGATAATAGCACACAAATTTTAACTGTAGTCCCCTGGTATTTACATTTTTTTTCCATAGATCTGAAGTTGCTCTAACAAAATGTTTGCTTTCATATTACCTCCCTCAGCTTCCTTCTGAATTTTAGGAACTCGACTTGTAAGTTTTCGGGATCCACCTTACTAAGTTCTGCTTCCAAGTCACGAATTTTTACGCGCAAATACTTAATAATGGTCACGTGCTTTCTTTTTCTTCTTATCTCCTTCCTTAATTCCCTGGTAATGTATTTTGGTACTGTTGATTTTAGGACGGGAGAAAACTGTGTACCTACTGTTGTTGTGTCTACATTTATCAGGTCAGATACTCTTGCCCTTTCTCAAGAGAGGAAACCCTAGAAGGCATCAAGAACATAAAATCCGGGAAAGCAGCCGGTATAGACGGCATCTACCCAGAATTCCTACAACATCTTGGACCCGCAACAATCACTTGGCTCACCAAATTCTTCTCCAATATTTTGGAGACAGGTAACCTTCCTTCATTATTCAAGAAGACCAAAGTAATATCGATCTTGAAACCCAAAAAGGACCCTCTGAGAGTGGAAAGCTACAGACCCATTGCACTGCTAAGTGTTACTTTAAAGCTCCTGGAAAGACTAATATACAATAGGATTTCAGAAACCATCAATAATCTCCTTCCCACAGAACAAGCTGGCTTCAGACCTGGAAGAAATTGCGATGACCAAATTTTTGCTTTGACTTCTCATATTGAAAATGGATTTGAGAATCGGAAGATTAGTATGGCTGTCTTCTTAGACTTATCAGCAGCCTATGATACTGTTTGGCGAGAAGGGCTTCTGTTAAAACTTATCTCTGCCATCCCCTGTGTCAAGCTTACAAATCTCATTGGCAATATGATTAGCAACAGAAACTTTCAGATCTTCTCGGATGATGCAGTAAGCAAAATCTACAAACTGAATGATGGACTTCCACAAGGATCTGTTCTGGCACCCTTACTTTTCAACCTCTATACTGCTGACTTACCAGCAACTAAGTCCAGGAAATTTATTTACGCAGATGATATACTACTGGTTAGTCAAACACCAAGTTTTCCAGAAGCTGAACAAATACTTACAGCAGATCTAAAAAAGCTAGACACATATTTCCAAAAATGGTGTCTTCGTTCAAACCTCCAAAAGACTGTTGTATCTGTATTCCATCTCAGAAATAAATTTGCCAACTACAAGCCTTCAATAACAATCAGAAATCAATCCTTACAGCATTGTCCCTTCCCAAAATATTTAGGAGTCACATTAGACAGATCCCTAACATATAAACATCATATTAACAACACAGCCGCCAAGATTAAAAGTCGGAATAATATCCTTCAAAAATTAGCCGGCACCTCTTGGGGCGCAAACAACCAAGTGTTGAGATCTACTGCTCTAGCCCTTTGCTATTCAGTTGCCGAATACTGCGCTTCAAGTTGGCTGAACAGTGCTCATACTGCGAAGATTGATGCTCAACTAAATCAAGCAATGCGCATTATAACTGGTTGCATTCGCTCTACAAACGTGGCCTGGCTGCCTACACTCAGCAATATTCCACCGCCTTGCTTAAGAAGGTCTGAAGCTCTTCTAAAATTGTGGAAGAAGATCAGCCAGAACTCCAACCTCCCCATTCATCAAGATATTAATCAATTTGCCTCTCCACGACTTAAGTCTAGATCTCCATCCTGGCGCGCTGCACTTGCACTGGAAGAATCTGGGTTCTCCATCACGAACGCCTGGTTACATCAATGGCAACAGTCTTCTGTTCCCAATCAACATCTTGTGACCCTACCTCATGTTCAACCTCCCGGATTCCATCTACCCAGACGTCAATGGAGGACTCTAAACAGGATTAGAGTCAATCAAGGAAGATGCGGCTATACTCTTTATAAATGGGGCTGGCAGAAGTCTCCTGGGTGTGATTGTGGAGCTACCTCACAGACCATCCACCATGTAATTGTCGAGTGTCCACAGAGAGCATTTCAAGGTCCTTTGGAGGACATTCATAACGCAACTGAGGAGGCCTTAAAATGGATCAAAGGGCTTGATTTGGAACTATAGGCTTCTGTTTGTATATATTGTGTATATATTGCATACTTATTTATATAATCTTTCTGTGTACATCATACGATAAATAAATAAGGTCAGATACTCCAGTGTTATCAGGAACAGGAGAATCCGATTGTTCTGCACATTTTCCCTTATTTCTTATATACTCATTTTCACTTTTCAGTTTTTCAAGCTGTCTTTTCTTGGGAGATTCCCTACATTTTAAAGTGACTTGTGTGTGTTACGGAATGTAAAAACTGAAGGGACTTTATTAGGCAGGAGTGTGTTTTTAGACGTACTTATACTAAAGTCTTCTTCTCTGAAGTGTTTACTGCACACCTTCGATTGTTCTGTAGCAACCTAAGAGAGATCCCGATTTGTCTCCGCCGCGAGATATAGCAACAAGATACCGTTCTTTTCAGGCACTATTCACTGGAAACTTGCGAAATGAAATTCCACTACCTTTAATTTCTCGTGGATGACTATAAGCAACACAGAAATAAACCATGATTGAAATTGCGAGTTATTATTATCACAAGAATACACACATTCATAACCAACTCAGTACACATGTTTAAAGGCGCGAACCTGGTAAACAGGGGCCAAGAAAGCGATCCTAGCGGCCCGGCAATGAACTGCAGTGTGACCACTTCGATAGCGTTTTACGGGCTCTATTTCCAGGCCTTGTATTATAGCGTAGGCAACGGTTTGTACCCTCAGTTGTTCAATCTCAACTAAAAAACCTTGAAAATGATGGTTTAGTTAAAGTTTCATATTTCAAGAAAAATATTGAAAAGTTTTATTCCACTTGCTTGAAATACTCAGACCAGTGGACTTTTCATTTTCCTGAGCTCAGTATGTTAATTTAGGGGTTACCTGGCCGAGGCGGTAAAGGTGTGCTCAGTTCGCCATGAAGGACGTGGTTTCGAATCCCCGTCAGGAAGTCGTAAAATTTAAGAAACGAGATTTCCACTTCCGGAGGTGTATATGGGTCTGAAGTTCACTCAGCCTACACTAAAAATGAGTACCAGGTTAATTCCTGGGGGCAAAGGCGGCCGGGCGTAGAGCTAACCACTCTACCCTATCACGTGCCGAGGTTAACAATGGTGGAAGCCTTTACCTTCCACTCCTCCAAGAGCCTTCATGGCCTGTACTGAGATGACTTTGCTTTTTTGCTTTGCAGTGTGTTAATTTGGGCAGATCTTAATTCTGTGTTCACCGAGTTGGTCGTGCGGTTAGAGACGCACAGCTGTGAGCTTGCATCCGGGAGATAGTGGGTTCGAATCCTACTATCGGTAGCCATGAAGATGGTTTTCCGTGGTTTCCCACGTTCACACCAGGCAAATGCTGGGGCTCTACCTTAATTAAGGCCACGGCTGCTTCCTTCCAACTCCTAGGCCTTTCTTATCCCACCATCGTCATAAGATCTATCTGTGTCGGTGCGACGTGAAACCACTAGCAAAAAAATTCTGTGTCGAATGGAGTGATGTACAAAGGTCATTAGATTTTGTACTCAAGTACACTGGGAAAGACATATGTGATACAGTGCTTTTTGATGAGATTGTTAATGCCAGGGAATATGTCACAGTTACTAAAATAAAGGAATGGTATTCGGCTCGTACACCAACTCATTGGAGGAGGGTGGAAATATTCACTAATTTTGAAGATTGGAATATTGGCTTCAGGAATACCAGCAGGTGATATTGTACAATTTGTGTTAAGGTTGTCTGCTACAAATGCTCCTACAGAACCGGTATTTTCATTAATGAACAATCTTTGGACAAATGAAAAATCCAGGCTAAAGCCTGAAAATGTAAAACACATGGTAATCACTAGGTGCAACTTGGATTATAACTGCGTAGAGTTTTATGACATACTGCGTGGAAACTCAAAGTTGTTGAAGATAATTCATTCAAATGAAAAGTACTGGAGCCTCTCACAGTTACTTCACACTGCAACGTGTTAATGTAACACTGTGTGTTGTAATGTAAACAAATGTAATAGCATTATAGGTTAGTAGGTTAATAAAATTTGGTAATTTTTGTTCTTGGAACACATTACTTCCCATTTTATAGCATCTGAAAACCAGATTGTTTTAAGAATTATCATGCTGTAGTGAGTTGTATGATTTTTATACGCTTGGTATCGCTTAAAAGGAATGAGAAAAATAGGCGATCAAGTTCGCTGCTAGATCATATTTACGATCAGGTCCTGCTTTTTGTCTCTGAATATCTGGTCACCCTACACGAGTCGCTACTGGGCCCTGTTTCATAAAACTAACTAATAATATTAGCTAATAATATTAGAACTCATAAAAATAATTATTAGTTAACCAAATTCTGTTTCATAAAGATTTACACATGACTAATAAAATATCTTCACTAATAATATTAGTTCATTAGTCAGCTGATACAAATGGAGGTTAGAATAAGTCTGTTGCATATGTTCTTGGTTTGGGTTTGTTCCTAGCAGTAGGCTAATGCTTGACTACAACCGACTATTAATCCACATGTTCGAGAGGCTCACTTGATGTTACGTTGTTGCGACTTTGATACATATGAGAATGGATAAAAGAAGTGAAATAATGCGAGAGAAGAAACTTTCTTTGCGGAAAGTGATTGAGTTGATGCGTCAACTATTCGCAGCCTTTTGCATTGTACACTATAACCCTCCTTGTACCTTTTACATTTTTATTTCATGAACTCTTAAAAATCCCTGAGACAGACTAGCAAAATCTTTGTTTACTACGCCCTTTTGGTGGGGGTGGCAGGATAACAGCCACGGTATCCCCTGTCTGTCGTAAGAGGCCACTAAAAGGGGTCCCAGGGCTCTCGACTTGGGAGCGTGTGTTGTTGAGATGAGCCCTACCATTGCTTCAACTTACTTCTGTCAGGCTCATTTTCACCTAGCCTTCTGACCTCCCTTGTTCAACTCTTGTTCTTTTCCGACCCTGACAGTATTAGGTTGCGAGGCCGAAAGAGTCTTTCATTTTCACGCCCTTCGTAGCCCTTCTCTTTCTTTATCCGATACCTTCATTTTTCAAAATGTCGGATCCTTTCCATTTTCCTATCTCATTAGTGTTATTATAGATGATGGTTGCCTAGTTGTAGCCTACTTCCTCTTAAAAATAATTAGCACCAGCATCATCTTGGTTTACTTGTGATATAAGCCAAGATTTTAAAGGATACCTGGAGTGTCCGATCAGAACTGCACTAGAGAAATACAATGGGACTGTGTATCACTACCAACCGGTGGAGTGCAATGCGAAGCTGCTATTATAAGGTTATGCTTCATTCCTTGCAGTGGAACGTTCTATTACCAATCCTATCAAGCAAATACTCAGTAGTTCTGTAATCTGACCTAAATCTCCCATCGTATTATATGTGTGTTATATGCTAGGACAGGCTATTTTTGACGTAACATTTATTGAACGGTGAATACCTACACTCGTTCCTTATCACTATTTGAATCAGAGTCGACCATTTCCGTGATCTTCATGATTTTATGCCAAACTATTAAAATACCGCTCACTTTGGTTTCACTAATAATATGAATTATGAGTCAAAATACATTCATGGAAATAATCCTAATAATATGAGTAACTTTTATTAGTCATGTTGTCTATGAAACAATTTACTAATACTATTAGGAACATCTACTGATAATTTTGACTCTAATATTATTAGCTAATATTATTGGCTTCTTACTAATAATATTAGTGAAAGATGTTTATGAAACAGGGCCCTGGTGCAGCCGCTTTTTAGGCAACATTTCGCCTTACCCACTCTTCTTCTTCTTCTTCTTCTTCTTGAAAGGTGTGGTTGGACTCATGTGTTATCGTCCAGTCACGAAAACATTAATTACTTAACACTGACACATGTATCACTCGTATTGTACTTTAAAAAGTAATTGATAGAAAAAAAATTCCATAGGAGTCACACAAGGAACGATGATAACATATAGACAGAGGGTAAAGAGATTTATATCCTACCAAAATTATGATAAACATTTTGCAATGGAAGAGACTGTCAGAGGATTATAATATAATATGTGCATCATCAAGAAACTGATTTATGCTGTTCACAAGAGTAGGAGTTAGAGAGGATAATAAACACGAAATACTTGTGGGGAAGGGGATGCCCATGTTAAGCAAAGAGGATAGGAAGCGCTGGCGGGGAACATCAAAAGCAGGACATTGTAACAGAAGATGATTACTGTCAGTATCAGACAAGCCACAAGCACAGGAAGTTGGGGGAGGAAGATGAAAACGATTTTCATATTGGGGAGTAAGGGCATGATTAAAACGTAGACGTATAATAGATGTGATATGGCGCCGAGAGTACGTACCATAATAAAACCACGGTTTAAGAGGAATAACAGGTTGTAATTGATGATAAAAACATCCCTTTTCTCGTGACGTTTCATTCCAATCGGACTGCCAATGTTGATATGCTATATCCCGCACTTCATGAATGAGATCAGAAGGGGGATCGCAAGAAAAAGAGAGGGGGATTGTTGTGATGCTCGTTTAGCTGCCTGATCAGCAGTCTCATTCCCCATGATACCAGAGTGACTGGGAACCCAAACTAGAGTTATATAAACACCAGAACGAGTAAGGATATATAAGAGATACTTAACGCTATATAAGAGAGGCGAGCATAAGGCATGCAGAACATTTTGTGCATCCGTGAAAATCGTAACCTTATCATAAGCATGTGACCTGATGGTAAGGAGGGCTTGTCTAATAGCAAACAATTCGACGGTAAAAACAGAAAAGGCAGAAGGGAGGGAAAACTCAGAGAGAGTATACGGTTGGGGGATATAAAAGGCTGCTCCAACGCCGTGTGCTGATTTTGATCCGTCAGTAAAAATGCTTACTTCCCTTATGTAGAGGGAAAGTCGAATACGTTTAGTTGCAAGAGGGGAAAGAGGAGTAGAATGTGTTAGACAAGAAAATGATTCAGAAGAAGATATAATTACTTGAGGACAAAAGGACTGACTGTCATAAGGGATAGAGTATAAAGGCAATGTGGGTAAACGGAGGAGCTCAACTTCTCTTGGTATAAGAGAACGAAATGCGGTATATAAAGCAGGGACACGATTTCCACGGGGAGATTTGGAAGAATAATAAGAATGTAAAAGTCGTAGCTTGGGGATAAGCTGAGACCGGGTAACAGTAAAATGTTTGAGGACATACTTAGCGGCTATAGTCTGTCGCCGAATCTTTAAAGGCTGTTCACCGGCTTCTATTAATAAGGCATTGGTTGGTGTAGTTTTAAGTGCTCCTAAACAGACACGTAGTGCGCGGTATTGTATTGTATTTAAACGTGCAAGGGTAGTAGCAGAAGCGGTGTCGATAGAAAGAGCACAATAATCTAGTAAGGATCGAATAGTTGCTCTGTAAAGGAGAATAGCTGTAACGGGGTCAGCGCCCCAACTTCGACGGGTGATCGTACGTAATATAGAAATAAAACGATCAGTTTTACGTTGAAGAGAGACCACATAAGGAGTCCATGATAATTTGTGGTCCAATATGACTCCAAGGTAGGGATGCACATTTGGAAGGCGAGAGTGAGAAACCATGTTCATGTAACCAGAGAGCAACCTCATGAAGGACACATTCTATTTTTCTCCTACACACATCAACACTATCATGTGATACGTATAAAACATAGTCGTCTGCGTAAGCTAAAACTCGTGCGTTCTTTGTAATTATACGTTCTAAATCTCGCATATAAAGCGCAAAGAGGATACCGCTTAGTATATCACCCTGTGGGACTCCATGCAAAACGTGTCTTCCTGGAAACGGGGAGTAGGGGGATTTGAGAATGAGAGTACGAGAAGTATATAGGCGTTCTAATAGAGAAATAAAAGCAGAGGGAAAGCCAAGCGAATCAAGGCAAGACCATAATAGGTGTAAAGGAACGGAATAATAAGCTCCTTGAATATCAAGAAAAACAGTAATAGTGCTATGTTTACGATGTCTAGCTATTAGGAGATCAGTCAACAAAATATTGAGTGGATCTTGTGTGCTACGTCCTTTAAAAAAGGCATACTGATATTGAGGAAGGATCTGATGTTTCTCCATAACCCAGAGAAGACGCCGTAGTAGAATTTTTTGAAAGAGTTTCCTAACACAGGAACTTAAAACAATGCCACGATAACTTAAAGGAGAAGAGGGATCTTTCCCAGGTTTAAGAATTGGGACTAAATGAAAGTTGTTCCACTGTGCCGGTACTTGTAAGGTGAGAAGGATATTATTAAAAAGAGAAAGTAAGACAAGAAGACCGGTATGGGGTAAAAGTCGGAGCATAGTGTAAGTGATACTATCAGGACCAGGAGATGAACTACGAACTACTTGTAAAACGGACTGTAATTCGGACAGTTGGATGGGTTGAAGTAAAACAGAAAATTGGGGGGATATGGGACGGAAGGAAGAAAAGGGTGGCGGAATTGTGAAGTCAGGTGTTATAGTATATAGAAAAGAATGAAGGACATTAGGCAGAATAATTGAATGCGCAGGGTGTACAGAAGTAACACGGGTAAGTGCGCGAATGGCGTTCCAAAGGGATGTTGCAGATACGCGATGATTAAGAGAGGAGATGAAGGCCTTCCAAGACTCGCGACTCTTTGCATTAAATATGCGTTTGATACATGCATTATGACGTTTCAACGTTAAATAATTAGCTAGTGTCATATTCTTACGATACAATTTAAATAAAGCTGTTCGCCGCAGTATTAACTTGTGACATTCGTCGTCCCACCAATGTATTTTCTGATAAGGACGGGGACAGAGGGAGGGGATAAATTTGAATGGATGGAAAGTCTCAACATATGAGGAGAGAATGCGTAGAAGGGTAGGATAGTCTAAGGTATTGGGCGTGTATTGAAGGAAATGGGTGTGAAGGAAACTACAATACGATTGTTTATCAAAATTTCGGAAAGACCGAATATTACTGAGCTGAGAGGGTGGGGATGAGGAAAAGGGTGGTTTACAAACACCAAAAGAAATAATAATAGGGAAATGATCACTCAGATGAGTGTCACTGAGTATATGCCACACGGTATTAGGAGTCATGTGGTCATGGCAGAGCGAAAGATCAACAGAACTAGGGGGTGAACCAGGAGGGGTGAGTCGAGTTGGGGACCCGTCATTTAAAAGGGTAAAGTGATGGGATTGAGTTGCCGTAAGAAAATTTGTCCCTTTAGATGTATCTTTAGAACTACCCCAGGCAGTATGGGAACAATTAAAATCACCAAAGAGAAAAACATTGTCTATGGAATCAAATTGGGTAAGGAAGTGGGACCAGTGAGAGGTAGAGATATAAACATCAGGAGGACAATGCACATTGATGAAATATATATTTCGCACGATAATACCTAAAGCAAGAGTATTTGGAATGCAATGCGTCAGAGGAAAGGGGACATATGGAATAGACTTATGAATAAAAATGGCAAGACCTTCACTTCCATTAGTATCAAGGCGTTCGACACGAAAATCAGGAAGATGAAAAAGGGTGTTTGCATAAAACCACGTTTCTTGTATTATAATGATGTTAGCACATGTTTCCTGAATTAACAGTTGAAGTTCATGTTTTTTATGAAAAAGACTTCTAGCGTTCCACTGCAAAACGCGTATCATATAGGGTAAGGATATGAGCGATGCGATCTCGTAGTTGATAAATTACCGGTGAAATGGGAGACTCTCCTCCCACATTCTGAAGAAGCAAGAATAAAATTTGTTGGATTTCTTGATGTACTTGGTTTCTTTGTATTAACAGTTGAGAGTCGTGGGATCGGGGCGGGTAACTAGGACCCGAAGTAGAGGGAGGTGATGCTGTGGGAAGAGAAGATGGTGTTGTAGCAGGCGGAGGAGAAGAAAATGGAACCCGGCCTGTAGAACCAGGGTCAGGGCGTACCAAGGCAAGATAACCAGTTCTATCATAACCCGGAGTCAAAGGCGGAGGGGCAGATTTCTGGATTACATGTGTAAATTTACGTTTTCTAGAAAAATCTTGAACAGGGGAAGAAGAGACTTGTTCTGGTACCAGGGGGGAAAATCCTGGGGGTGTTGAGACGGATGATAATGAGGGAGGGAAGTCTTGTTCTTAGCATCTTGAAATGAGATATGTTCCGTGCTCATGACCTTCTTTATCTCTTGTTGGTATTTGTGTTCCGGACAAGTTATTGCTCCCGTTGGATGTGGGCCTTTGCAATACACACATTTTGCAATCTGAGATGTACAATGATCGGTGGCGTGCTCCATTGAGCACTTCCCGCAGCGTGCTACCTGTGCACGACATTGGGCCTGTGTATGACCATATCGGAGGTATTTTCTGCAAAGAACAGGGGGAAAAATGAAAGGCTCAACATGCAAGTAGACTTGGAAAAGAGACACTTGTGTAGGCAACTTTTGGGCTCGAAAAGTAATTTTAATTGACCCAGTAGGGACATAACCAACACCATCATTGGAAACAATGCGACGATTGAGACGTTGTACTGCTTTAACCGGTACGGTTGAAGTAAGATAAAGTCGAATGTCGTCTTCAGAAAGGTTCTTATCCACATCTCGAATAATCCCCACACGAAAAATATTAGATGACGGGATGTATGCCTTAAGATGTAGAGATGTGAGCAGAGGGTGGCACAGAAAATCGTTGGCTTGGCCCGCATTATTAAAAATTATTTGTAGGCGATTACGACCTTTACGGGAGATAGACTGGACGGGAATATTACGTTCATAAAAATGTCTCCCAAGGGCCATAGGATGGAGTTGCCCTAAATTTTTGTTTTCCAGAGATTCAACGTATACAATATAAGGTCCAAGGTGTGAATGGGAATACTGTTCACGTTCCATAGGCGGAAGTACATTGACACCATTAGAATTAGAATTTTGTGATAATTGTGAGTCTGTCAAAATTGATTGAGTTGCCAGGTTTCCAGAAGATTCGTCTTGCATCCGAACTTCTTCCTCCTGCGCGACAACTAACTTATCTCCTAACAAAAGGCTATCACCTCCACTGGAGGCAGCCATAATAACACACGGCACTAGCACTAAAACAAGAAAAAGGAATCCTCACAACCAAATACTGAAAACACGGAGCACACGACTAAGCGTGTCGTAATGTGTAAGTATTAGGTAGCGACTGGAGGCACAAAGTTCTTCAAAATATACCAGTAAATAAACTTCAAACTATTTGCTGAAGTTCAAACAACACCTCTCACGGTTGCCAAGGAAAACAAGTTGCGCCTTACCCACTCAACTATCATGTTGGATAATAAATCCCAAGCCCAGTACCATGGTGGCTCTATCTAACTTTCTTTCCGAAACCAACACTTTTATTTAATCATTTCCCCTTTTATTTCCCTTGTATGTTGATCCGGTCATGTTCGTGTGATAGAAAGTTGCCGAGAAGGATCGCTCCGGCGTGAAGCTTTGTACCTTGCAAGGATCATGTGAAATTCCAGTGTGGTGTATATTTGTGGGAGATTTATAATCCTCTTGCCTAACTTTATCCCTTGTGTTTTCGTCTCCTCCATATTTTGGTGATCATTCTAGGGCCAGTGACTGGGTAAACCGCTGTTAGTGAAGCCCATTACATTACAAAGTGTTATAAGAAGAAGAAATACCGGTTGCGCTAAAGGTCAAACTTCAACCAGCACCTCCCGGAGAGCAAGGCCTGACAATACGATTCGTGACGTCAAGCGACTGGGCCCAGCGCGAGTGGATAGTAGATGAAGCTTATTCCTTACGATGATTGAAAAATACGCTGGTTAACCTACATTCTACGAATATTATTCCTCGTAGGCGCGCATATCGGAAGCGAAATTAGTTATATACCGTAATAATTAAGAAGAACAATTAAAATGCAAAAAATAATATAATTCAGTATTTTAAGGGTCAAATACTGAAGAAATTTAATGATATGCATATATGACGCTTTCTTTCGTATATTTAAGAATCAAAAATGGTAATTTCCTTTTACAAAACTCGCCATAAGACCACTCTGTGTCGGTACGACGTAAAACCACTAGCAAAAAAACAGCTTTTACAAAACTGAACTTGCTGATGAAAGATAAAAGATTAAAAACAACATGTAAGTACAGCAAAAGCTATTATTTAAAAATAATAACATATGAATACAGTATATTTGTAGCAGTCCAGGAACATACAAGCTGTAATGCTCAGTGTTGTCGGTCATGAAATCAGGAATTTTTTTACAATAGAAGCCTAACATAAATGAAGGATGTGAAGAGCTCACAAAATTTGGCTATTATGCAAAGAGAATGATTACAGTAGATGCCAACAATAGTTTGTTCATCATGTCATTAAAATTATATTCGCATTCCCTAGTGTATGTAAATGTAATCATATGATTTTGGACCTTGTTTCAAATAACCAGAACAGGGGAAAAATTTAAACTAAACCGGAAATAAAACAACTTATTATAATATATTAACTTAAATTTGAAAAGTAGCATGTCAATTCTGATAACATTTGAACTGACCTTCACCCAGACACTTTCTGAAATTGTTTTCAATTTAACTTCACCAGGTTGCTTAAAACTGACATGGACATGAGGTGAACATGATATAAGAAAATACAAACGGAAATCTCCATGAACATTAATTGTTAAAATCCTAAGAAACCATATTAAGAACTTGCATCCCTGCCATTACATTAATAAAAATGTAGTAGAACACACATTGAACTACCGGTACTCATTTCATGCTTTATGAACCAGCTGCATTGAATAGATATGACACACATGTTATCAATTAAGAAATTAATCCCCAATTTTTCACAGATATATTTTACATTCATTACATGCAATAACAAAAGTTGGAAGGAGTACTTTCTCCAAGAGAAAATTCATAACCAAAGTGTGAATAGGCTATAATGCTGGAAGAGGAAATTCATAATTGTATTCACAATTACTCCAACAGGAATGTTTCCTACTGAAGGAACTTACAGTGATTAACCCTGACTTCAGGGTTTACATATTCCCTTTCAATGGAATTCATAGAGGTTTATCAACTCAGTAATTAATAATAGTATTGCACTCAAAGAAATGAGAAAACCTCTGATTACCATAGACAAAATAAAATGGTGGTTAATGATTTTGTAGGATATGTGCCACCAAGGAATGAACCGTATTTGTTAAATGACAAAATACTTGTTTAACATAAACGGTGCCCTCTCAAATGTAACATCATTCCATGAAAACATGACACCTGGCAATAAATACGATAAAATAAAAGTGTTCTTGTGTTATTACTGTGTTCTCTTCTAAAGAAACTGCTATGGAAAATACAGCTACTAAATTTGGCAATGCGGCAAGAAGTACATACATACTGCCCAAAAAATTAAAGAATAGCTCAACAAACTTCTAAGTATTGTCACATTATCAACATAATAAATAATATGGCATATACAACATTAAAATACAATCCCCTCAGCGTACATACTCAAGTATTCCACAAGCATACCACAAGTTCAGTAATACCATACCCATGCCAGGTAGGAGTTTCTTGAACCTACAAACCCACCCCAGCATAAGCAGTTCTTGTATTGGATGATAATTGTTGCAAAACAAGTAGCAGAATTACCACAATTTTGAGTGATGGAGCACATGTGTTCCCACAGGTACTCAAACACTTGTTAATATTTCAAACAAAAATATTGCTATTCTTACATTAACGAAGGCAACCGGCCATTGCGTCGAGAGATTTAGTAGACAGTATTACTTTTTATATTAATAATAGTATAGAATTTCGCACAATGTGCATGGAATAATTCATTTTCACAGAGCTTTCTTAGAGAGGAACCGCATCGATTACACCACAGTCGGTGATATCTATCGCACGGGCGTCCGCATAGTTCACACATACACTGTGTATCCGGGACGTGGAAATTCTTCATGCTACACACTTTATGGTGAAATCCATGAACCGCAAAGCGGGTCACTACATGTCGCAACTCGTAGTTCGATTCCGTCCAGTCAGTCGACATCATTGCTTCGGTCGCATAGAAATCGTCCCATATTTCCTTCCGTTTCTCTTGCAGCTCGTGCAATAATTGTTGATAGGCCTCAGTAGATGGCAGATGCAACTGCATGCGAAGTTCTTCAATGTAGTATTCCTGCCGAGCCAGGACATACACCAGGCGGGAAGGGGTGAATTTTGAAAGATTCATAGCCTTTAGCAAATACCTCGCTTTGACACTTTCTAATAGTTACAGGTCTTTCTTCTTCAGATGGCCCCATATGCATTCCATAGCATACATCAAGACGGGTGTCACTTTCAGCTTAAATAGCTCCATAGCTGTTTTGAGCGAAAGTTTACTAATATCCTTCACTTCACTCATTGAAGCCACTGCGGATGCTACCTTCTCCTTTATAATCATGATGAAGATATCACCATGGGTTTGGAATGTCAGACCCAGATACTTAAAGCTGTTCACTATTTGCAAGTTTATCCCTTCTAATTTGATTACTTGGTTTGTAGCTAGTCTTCCTCTCTTTCTGAAGGTCATCATGAACGTTTTCACTTTATTCATCCTAGCCCATTCTCTTTAGACCATTTCAGTAATTTGTCGAAGGCTACTTGTAATTGCTCAGTCGATTCCGAGGTTAGAACCATGTCGTCCGCATACATACATACATACATACATACATACATACATACATACATACATACATACATACATACATACATAGCGACGTTGTTCATGCTAACTACCTGTACTACATACAGAACAGCTGTGTTAAACAATAGGGGGCTTAGTGGGTCGCCCTGCAATATACGGTACCGTTTGTTTGTTCTAACACACAGGATTCTGATCTATTGTCGTCGATCTGGACCACGTTGCTCGCAAGAATACTCCTTATAAGCATTGCTATGTCGTTTTGAGGTCCAATTAGGGATTCTAGCTTCTCTATTATAAGATTTCTGCTCACCCGGTCGAAGGCCTTGCAGTAGTCAATAAACATGGCATGTAATTTGTCACCTTTTAGTCTCAATGATCTCTCGATGTCATTTTTTGTAGGCATTTTATGCCGTCGATTGTTGAACGACCCTTCCGGAAACCAAGTCTGATAGTCTTTCCGACAATAATCTTGTCAAAATTTTAAAGCCTGCACGTTCCAAAGCAATGCCCCTATATGAGTTAGGGTCACCTGTGTCTCCTTTTCCCTTGTATAACACCTTTAGTAATGAACATCTCCACTTGTCTGGCATGTTGCTGCACATTTGTGCTCTCTGTTATGTGTTCGTTGAAAATCTGGTCAGGGCCGCATTCTTTTTTTTCTCCTTCAGCTGTTTTAATGCTGTTTTACTTAATTTGCAGTAGACAGTTCTACGTTTATGTTGCTTTTGTGATCTTCAACTGATGCCGGTCGTGTTCCTTCCTTCTTTGATATGCGCTTCCCAGATCTCCATGAGTATATCCCTGGGGAATTGAGGTTATTTTGCTTTCAGGGCTTTATATGGATGTTGCTTGGCTTCTTCCATAAGCTCCTTTTCTTCATCCAGCAAAAAATCTTTCCTGGTAGCTTTCAATATGATTTTGTATTCCCTATTTTTCTTTGTATATTCCTGTAGGTCAGGCTGAGACTGGGACTTTCTGAATATATGCAGCGCTTGTAGCGCTTCCTTGCGGGCTTTGTAGCATAGCTTATTAAACCATGATTTTGCACGTCTGGGGCTAACTAATAGTCATTCAGCAGCTATTTTTTAATCACAAGTAGTAAAAGTAACCTATGAAGTATATGAGATGAAGTTATAACAATTTTTTGTTGTAATATGCATTTAATAATAAATACATCATATTAACACAAGAATTGAAAAATCTTGTAAGACCTAAATTGCGCACCATGAGACACAAAGCTTGCAAAAAACAACACACCAATATAAATGCAAGTTTTCTAGTTTAGAAAATACTGTATTCACTACTATCAGTGTAGAATAGATGTGGGATAGGTTCTTTCATGACTAAAATGAAGTAAACGCACTGTTCCTTTTCAATGAAATTCCAGTCTTGTTTTACAGATATTGAACTTAATTTTCCTTTAAATTCCTGAAAGTTCTTGAAATAAACACTACTGACATGAGCTTGATAGGTCTCTAAACTTTGAGCAAGAGCCTTGGCCAAACTTTCATTGTCTACTCGACAACGCCTATCATCTGGAGCTTCTCAGTGGGCATATGTGGTATAAGACAAGTACTTTCGGCAGTTTGTAAACTCGGAAGGAACAGCTCCTAAAACGTGTAGAACAAATTAGAATGTATTCACCTACATATAAATGCACTCGTCTATTAATTCATGGCACCACTTAATTCACAGGACCATGTCATGTCTTAGATATATCTGGTTGATTTTAATATAAAATGAATAGCACACAAGGAGACAGAGAAAATAATTAAGTGAATGTAATTTACAATAATTATACAGAACCTAATATAATTGCAGTAAACACAATAACAATGCTGTCTAGCCTGAACTAAAATATTAATCCACGCTAAGAGGTATATTCCCTCATGCGATATAATAAATAGAACTGCCTCACTTGAAGTTAAGTGTCCCGCACAGAAGGAATACTTGAAATCCAATACCTTACATGCCTTAATAATTTAGGCTCTATAAGATTCCCAGAATATCACTATACCCACAACAGTAGTCCTATGAAGTAATGTGAATCCTCAGCACATACCGAAATAAATGTAATAGCTGGTAAATTCAATACAGCAAATCCTTAAATCAGTAAGATATAAATCACCCCGAAAAATCTATTTCATTTATAAATAGCAAAGATACGAGACCTAACCACAAACCTTTTACAAGCCTTGGATGAGATAAATAATTTCCCATTTCTCTCATCATACATGCTGGTCGTCCATTCAACCTCATGAGTTTTGAAATGGAGCTCTCACGCCTACAGTGCAGGGTTCCACTTCAAGGACCATTCCACAACTTAAGTAATTGGATGAATGAAATCGGATATAATACACTAATAACTAAGACTTACCTTTGCAATTTTGGAAGGAACGAAATCATCTCGGCGAATAGTTCTTATCCACTTAGCTCTCTCCGAGTCGTCAGTTGGAAACGAGAAAACACTCACTTTATGGCCAGTGCGATAATTGCCCTTACAATTTGGAACACTGCATTTCTGAGGCATCGTTATTCATAATTTGAAAAACAGTTGATCGCAATTCACAACAACACACCATTAAAAATAAATTCAGTTCTATCCTCACGTGGCGGCAATGCCGGCACTTTAAACACAATTTATTAATATTAACAATTTATAAGTACTAACACCTTTAAATGAACTTACACTAATAGGAATATTAAGCGAGTGTTAACACCCAAGACTCGATTAAGATTAATATAATCGATGAAAAACACACATAACAGGGAAGCGCATGCTAATACACCAAGCGGCAACAAGCTAACTGAGTTACTGGCATGGGCCCAGTTGGACATACGTCATTCTTCTTCTTCTCCTTGAAAGCTACTCTCATTCGTATTGCCAGGCCTTGATCTCTAGGAGGTGCTGCTCCAACTCTCGTTGATCTTATATCTATAGCAAAGCGCTCGGGGAGTAAAGAATACAGGGAGCTGCCCGCTGCACTACTCTCTGTGGCTATCGCTTGAAGCCAACGGCCACGCCCCCCATGGTTATCAAAACATGGCAGTTATTACGTTGTGGATATATACAACCTAAGATATTTCTCGGGAGTAGAAAAACTTCGAATCGCTCAATGAAGTACAATCGTTTTCAAAATAACACGGCGAATAACTGTAACAAAATTCTTGGTTCATTCCACGTTAAGAAAACAGTATTGCTCTTATGACAACAGGGTTGCCTTTTCGAACGGCTCGGCGCAACACTATCACGGTGTAACGGCGGAATATACATCTGTGAAATGCAATATTTAACTTCAAGATAACAAGCGGAATGAACTAAGTTCAAATTTTTTGTATGAAGTAAAGGGGACGGTGAGTAGGGGCTATTTTTGGTTTGTACAGAATCAGAGGTTAACTACGGCACATAAGAAACCTTAGCATTGAAGTGTGAGGTGAACCGGCGGAGAAAATATACAAATTATACTTTTTATGGGCTCGAAGGGTGAAAGGTGCATTTAATTGCATTTAATAAATTTCCCCAGGCGGGCTCAGTGGCTCAAACTGTTGAGGCGCTGGCCTTCTGACTCCAACCAGGCAGGTTCGATCCAGGCTCAGTCCGGTGGTATTTGAAGGTGCTCAAATACGTTAGCCCCGTATAGTTAGATTTACTGGCAAGTAAAAGAACTCCTGCGGGACTAAATTCCGGCACCTCAGCGTTTCCAAAATCCGTAAAAGTAGTTAATGGGACGTAAAGCAGCAAATATTATTAAATTTCCCCAGGTAACGCGGGGTTCTACTGTGCTGTCGTATCGCTTAACAAAAGACAATAGAAAAAATTAAAAGCGGTCTTAAAGAAAATAGCGGTAAATTAAATGCGCTTAAGAAAGAACAGCTAAATAACAAAAGCAAGCACAAACAAAACACATGGCAAATCTTTGTAACGGTACAAGTTATGCCATGACTTTTCACTGCACACCACAGCATCAAAATCTTCAGTAACAACTTCTGTACAGTACGAAAATAACAGAACACACATAAATACTATGCAATATACAACCAAAGTAAAATATCTGCCATTAGACAACAACTTTATGGTACTCACCGAATGTTACTTCCTTGCCGCTGCAGACTGAAGTCCTCTATCGATCTGAATCGGACGAAGATTCATTGCCGACAGCAATGATGAAGGGCTCCATTTCGTCCTGGGTCAAATCAGATTTCCACATGTCCGCTTCAATATTTTTGACGTGTTTCCTTCGAGAAAGATAATTAAGTACGTTAAGCACAGTTTGCTTTTGTTTCTTCATCAGTACCTCTCCCTGTTTATTTTTATGGACGTTCTCACCCATAACGCAAATAAATCACTATTAATGTTAAAAGAAAGAAATCACGTACGTAGGTTAATCACATAACACTCACTCAAAATAATACGGTTAGGCCTCTACACTGATATAAAGGCAGAAAAACACACGCAACAAATAAATACCGTAAACGACATCTCTACAAAAGAAATCACGGTGTTAATGTTAAAAGAAAGAGATCGCACAAATAGACACACAAGACAAGTACGCACTGATTTACAGCCTAAAAACACACATGCAATAAAGAACTTAACTACAGAAGTGATCTGCCCGCGGTTCACAGATGCTTGTACCAGAGCAACATAGAAGGCAAATGAAGCAAGGCAATGAAGCGGTGGCTGTTCCCGCCATTGTACATCCTCCCTACGAATGTATTTATAAAAATAAAGTGTTATATAGTTATTTTAATATCTCACGGGCAAAAATGCCTCATCCTTCTTATCTATTTTTCATAATACATTAAAAAGTACAGTATACTATCGCTTAATCACAAGAAATTATGGGTGTCTCAGAGGGGGTATGTTCACTCGTTGTAGGTCCGTACGAGCAATAGTTGCCTATCGGTACTATAAACCGTGTATAATAAAAACAGTAGGTAGATGCATATCTTCACCAGCTATCAGTAAAGATAAGGAGTAGGCTATTAATAATGGCATACCGCAATCTGAATGCTTTAGGGGAATGCGCAATAAATCACCAAACTGGGCTTAGCAAAATTGCTTACTACATATTTTGGAGTGGTGGTTGTGATTATTGTTTTAATAGGAAGTAAAACCATCAAGTGAACCATCCCCTGACACAAGTGAAAACAATGCAGGAATCAGCTAAGGTCCCCTTGGACGCCAACCCACACTCCGAAGTTAAGAGCCCCTTAGGACCTAGTCGCCTTTTACGACACGTGGTGGTGATTATTGTTTTAAGACGGAGTACATCTAGTCAACCATCCTCTATTAACACTAATCAGAGGGAAAAAAGATATCGGCTAAAGAAAGAAAAGGGCCATGAAGGGCGAGAAAATGAAAGACTCCTGTTCTATACAATAACAAATCATTTACTTTAACACAATTTTATAAATACAATTCAACACTATCTTCAAAACTACAAGCAAGGAAACTACATAACAACATAGAACAAAACACTGTATTTCTTCTGCTGGAAATCGATTACTCGCAAAAACGGTATAAATTGCGTTCTCTACATTCTCCCACCTTGCAAAAGCAGTTTTGCAACACATCGACAACTGAAAATTATACCCTTACACTGCTCTCATAGATGTGAGCCACTATAAGTCTAGTTTCTTGAGTGATCGAGCGGCTCTACCACAGCGAGTCTTCACTCCTGATTTCACTCCTGGTAACAACTTCGTTGATTACTGCCGCACCTGGGGAACCACAGCGAGTCTTGAAATCACTCTGGATAAGGAAGAACAGCTTCTTCTCAGCATAGAGGAATTCTTCGCTACCAATTTCTGTAGATACACGATCCCCATGATTACCCTGTCTGAATCTCAAAATCCAAGCAATAGTCCTAACGATTTTAGTGTTTTCAGAGAATCGTGAACTTAGTTGCAGTAAGATCGTTCTCACAACAGTGATCTTGGCAGTTACAACTGTTTTTCTTCTTTCCCTGTTGACTTCTTTCAATACTGGTTCAGGACGGTTAGGGACCCATTCTTCCCCTTTACTTTTAGGCCAAGAGGGGCCCTCTCACCATCGGGATCTTCAAAGCTGTGCAGGTGAACTTTCTCTAGACAGCAGGTCTGCTGGGTTGCGACAGCCCGGAACGTGCCTCCATGAATCAGCCTTACTGTACTCGTGAATCTCCTTTACCCGATTCTCTACAAAACAGACGAATGTCCTTTGCTTTCTATCCAGGATAAGACTACTGTTGAATCGGACCAAAACATTGTGTGTACATTATCCCGATGTAGGCATCGCAGGCTCAACCGAGACATCCTAACTCCAAGGAGCGCACCCATCAGTTTGAGACGTGGTAGTGTTAATTACTTGAGAGGTGCCACTCTAGATTTAGCCATCAGAAGGCTCAGTTTGATTTCATTTTCTTCTTCTGTACTCAGAAATATACAACAACCAAACACCCGTTTGCTGGCGTCAACAAATACATGCAATGAGCTGTTGTCATTCAGGAAAACCCTCCTAGGTATCGGGCAGTCATGTAGGCTTTGTAGGTGCTGGTTCCATTGATGGAATTCTTCACAAATATCTTCTGGTAAAACGTTATCCCATCCTATCTTCTTTTGCCACGTCTTCTGTGGAATGAGTTTCGGAATAAGGGTTACTGGGGCCGAAAATCAACGGGATCAAATATTTTCTGCACACTGGAGAGTACCACCCTTCGGGTTACCAAACCTATAGTTGGGCTGAAGTTGCATCCAAGTTCATCTACGTCACAATACCATCGAAGTCCTAAGATATTTTCAGTTGTGCCAACGTTACAATCTGAGGAATTCACCCATCCACTCAAATTGAAACCTGCAGAGGACATGAACTCGTGCGCCTTTAAAATAAATGGCCCAATCTCTTCTTTTGAAACAACTCCAGTAAGACAGTTGTCCACATAAAATGCATGTTTCAATTTATTAGCTACTCCCTTCAAATGAGTTGGGGCACCATCCAGGAGGTGGTTCAGTACTGAAACCAATAAAAAGGGACTGGAACAGACACCTAAAACCACCCTACAATGTCTAAAAGGGGCGACATTTCCCTTATCCCACCAAAGAAAACGAAGCATATCTCTATCTTCAGGATCAATTATAATCTGCAGGAAGGCCTTCTCTATATCAGCAATAAGACCTATAAGGTAGGATGGGAAAGTGGTGAGTAAGGATGGAACAAGGTCAATGAGGTTTGGTCCAGCTTCGAGGCATTTATTTAAAGAATTAGCATTTCTGTCCTTGTTGGAGGCATCAAACACTGGCCTAATCTTTGTAGTACCACTGTCTTTCAGCACAGGTCGGTGAGGCAGATAATGCGTAGGCGTAGGTTCATCCGAGACCTCGTTTGCAACGCCTTCAATGATCCCTTTATTTTCCCATTCTTGAAACTCTTAATAATAATCATGTAATTTCTGCATTCCTCGTAACTTTCTTGAAGTGCTCAACAATCATTTCTCAGTAACTTCACGATTTGATTCCAGAGAAGTACAACCGTCAATCCAAAGTAGTTTGACAATGTAGCGTCCAGATGCTTCTTCTCTCTTCACAGTCTTATCAAAGAACATCTTGACTGTTTGATCTGTTCGCCAGGACCTTTTATACCCATAGCTTCAATTTCCCCCAAATCTGCTACTCTTGTTGATTGAGTCAATGTAAGTAGAGTGTAAGACGAGGCAGTTGTGAGGAGGTCTCAGAAGGGCCCATAAGTGTCCACCCTAGACAAGTTCTCACGGGCACCATATTCTTGTATACGTGCACAAAGTCTGGCGTGATTATCGGAGCCCAGACATCAGCTCCTAACAATATCTGTATGTCACTAGCACTGTTATCATCATACTGTCTAACATCAGTAACTCCCTTATCCTTCAGTAAATTAAACAAGTCAGCATCAACTAGGGGAGCACTACCACAAATACAATTAGAGCCTAACATAGTAACCTCACATCTGCTTTTCTCGTTCATACTCAACAGAGTCATTTGATAGGACTCGAAGCAAACAGGTGCCGTTTTTCTACCTCCAAATAATTCTTGATTTAGGGTTACCTTTCCTGTTGGTTCCAACTCTAATTTCTTAGCACAAGTCTTCTTAATGTAGCTTTTCTGCGATCCACTGTCACAAAGAACTCTCACTCCGTGTGTGGATCCACCAACAACTACCTTAGCAACTAAAGTCTGCAGATAGGCCACCGGTCCTTCGTTACTACCTGCTATCATGCTAACTGTTTTTGAAACTGAATCATCTTTAGGTTCATTTGAGGCTGTCTTCGCACACATCAAAGCGTAATGTTTCCCTTTGCAAAGTGGACACTTTACAAACATCTTACACTTAGCACTGACATGTCCCTGTTGTAGACACCTAAAACAAGCTCCCTTTTTTTTAACGTCCCTTGGCGTTCTTCTAGAGAGCAATCAATAGCTACAGCACAGTCTTGAGAAGGATGTGTGGTAATGCTACAAAACACGCATGCTAGTTCTCTGTTGTTCTTGTTTCCCTTACTAACCGAAACATCCTCTGCTGAATGCACTTCCCTCTTCCTAATCTTGGTTTTATCATCTTGCTTAACACGATCTACCTCCTCATCAGCTTCAAAAGAACCTTGCCTTAGCTTAAGTCGTTCCTCCCCTTCAACCTCAGTCTTTAAGAAGGCTAACAGTTCTGTCAAGTAACAGTCAGGTTCCTTGGTAGACGTTTCCTTCGATACACGGTACCTGTCCCAGGTTTTAAACATAACCTCTGGTAAGGCACTCTCCACAAGGTGAAATAACATTGCTGCGTATTTCTCCTTTGTCACTCCTAATGAGTCATGCGCTCTCAACTGTCCTTCCAGACTGTCATAGATTTGTGCTATGGATCTTAAGCTGTCTTTCTTTAACACCAAGGATAAAAGTTCCCTAACATAGTATTCAATAAGTAACTTATCCTTGCCATACCGGGACTTCAACAAATCTATAGCCTTTTCATAGTTTTCCTTGGAGGGAGGAAAGTTTTTTACGAGTTTCTGAGTAGGTGAACCAGGTTCCATATATTGAATCAAATATAGAAATTTTTCTTCAACTTTAAGGCTGCCATCTTCATGTGTTTTAGTAAATTGCGCCCAAAACCCAATCCAACCTTTCACAATCCCATCAAACCTTTTGAGCTCTAGTTTTGGTAGTCTTAATAATCTCTGATTGGAAGAACATGAACAGTTACTATTGACTTCCGAAACAGCTTGATCTGCAACTTGTAAGGCCTGCACCTTCTCTCTAACATTAAAAAATTTCAGTTCGTACTCACTGCAATTGCTGATCTCTGTTTCAAGCACGATGTCTTCTAGGTTTTCTCTTTGCAGCAGTTCATTGTAGACTTCATCATCAATACGTTTTAACTTCTCGTATCTTTCCTCAAGTGAAGCATACCTGCTACGAATTTCTATGTGGTCACAATCGGCAAGATTCAGTAGTTCTTCATCTTATTCACTTCGCGAGTAAACACGCCGCGTAATACTCGTCGTTCGGTCATCGATCTTCTTATTTTTCTTGATGTTGAAATTGCCTGTAATCCTGTCACGGTCGCCAAATGTTCTATACAATAACAAATCATTTACTTTAACCCAATTTTATTAATACAATTCAGCACCATCTTCAACACTACAAGCAAGGAAACTACATAACAACATAGAGCACAACAGTGTCTTTCTTCTGCTGGAAATCGATTACTCGCAAAAGGTATAACTTGCGTTCTCCGCAACTCCCTAGCCCTCGAATCCTCTTAAAGCCTCCGGGTCGGAAAAGAACAAGTGTTGAACATCGGAGGTCGGACATGATTGATTAAAATTAGCCTGGAAATGTAAGTGGAAGGAATGCCAGGACACATCTAAGGGCACCGTGCTTGCCAACCCATGCTCCCAAACTGAGAGTTCCTTGGGCCCCTTTAAGTCGCCTCTTACGAAAAGCAGTGGATTCCGTGTGGGTTGTCCTACTACACCCACCTCCCCAGGGATTTTTACGACAGGCAGAGGTTACCGTGGGCCTTATTCTACCGTACAGGAAGTACAACTGGGCAATCATCCTCTATTAACACCAATGAGGAGGAAAAATGTAAGGGATCCGACACTTCGAAAAATGAAGGTATCGTCCAAAGGAAGACAAGAGCCACGAAGGGCGTGAAAATGAAAACTCTCTATGCCTCGAATGCTCTAATTCTGTAGGTAAGAAGGGAATGCTTCAAAAATAGTAGGTACTGCATTCTCCTTCAAAACAACTTTCTTCGTGGACCGATCAAATAATTACGGTTTGAAATGTGCTAAACATATTCTGGTGTAAGGAGAAAGTATTCAATTTTCCCTTCTAATGGCCTTAATCCACTATTCAGTCGTTCCTCCCCTTCAACCTCAGTCTTTAAGAAGGCTAACAGTTCTGTCAAGTAACAGTCAGGTTCCTTGGTGGTCGGGAGCAGTAGTTTCAAACGCAATTATTCCACAAAGAATAATTCCCTCGACAGTTGGTCTACGAGGCGTGATGGAGTTTACTTTGATAGGCAAAGTATTTTCTTTAAATAGAATGCTTTCACCTTCTCAGGAAGAATTGACGATAAACAACAAGTCTAACCTAAAAATTCTTACAAAAAGACTCCGGAATACAATGGAGGTAATATAACGTACTGTACATCATATTACAAGCCATACTTAGAATCTTACCTGTGAAATGTTATTCCAGGAATATTTTTGGATTTCCGATTCTTGAAACTGTATGCACAACACGACGTTGTAAGAGCTACAACTAAATATTAGTATCTCTTTTACATTTTAGCGTGTCGTACAGTGTTTGCATCTGAAAAATCCCGCAAGTACAATTTATAAATAAATGTTTTATTGCGCACAAATGTGCATGGACAAAATTCTTATGAACAATCGTCTGTACAGAATTTTGTTAAGGATTCTATTCTCAGTTTACACTTAAGTACGTGAAAGCGTTCACAAAGTTCGCCTCATCTTTTGCGCCTGCTGTCCGGACTTGGCTCATGGGAACTCGCTTTAATACACAGGCGTTGGTGAAACCCATGGACTGAGAGTCTGGTCACAACGTGTCTCAACTCATAGCCTTCCTGCGTCCAGTTGCGGTAGATCATCGCATCACATTGGTAAAAATCCCACCATATGTTGTCCCTTTTTTGTTAAAACTTTTGTAGGATTTCCTTGTAAGCTAGGGTGGTCGGGAGCAGTAGTTTCAAACGCAATTATTCCACAAATAATAATTCCCTCGACAGTTGGTATACGAGGCGTGATGGAGTTTACTTTGATAGGCAAAGTATTTTCTTTAAATAGAATGCTTTCACCTTCTCTATACTATGTA
Source organism: Anabrus simplex (assembly GCF_040414725.1). Taxonomy (NCBI): domain Eukaryota; kingdom Metazoa; phylum Arthropoda; class Insecta; order Orthoptera; family Tettigoniidae; genus Anabrus; species Anabrus simplex. The sequence goes on along the minus strand of NC_090268.1, from coordinate 72,350,309 downwards.
ATTGCCTCTTTCCAAGATATATCCATATATTTTCTAATCCATAGGTGGCTACAGGACTAACCTTAAGGTGAAATAACTCGATGGCACTTTAAAGTGAGAGATGGCTCAAAGATCTGATGTCGTTAATGGATTTTATGGCAGCATTTAGTCGGTCTTTTAGATGTAAAGAGAGCACGTTCCCCAGGTGTTTGAAAAGTGACTCCTAGGTACTTACATTTTTTTGCTATTGGCTTTACGTTGCACCGACACAGATAGGTCTTGTGGCGACGATGGGACAGGAAAGGGCTAGGACTGGGAAGGAAGCGGCCGTGGCCTTAATTAAGGTACAGCCCCAGCATTTGCCTGGTGTGAAAATGGTAAACCACGGAAAACCATATTCAGGGCTGCCGACAGTGGGGTTCGAACCTACTATCACCCGAATACTGGATACTGGCCGCACTTAAGTATCGAGTATCGAGTTCGGTACTTAAAATTTTTGACTGACTTCAGTTGCTGGTCATTGATTAAGAATGTTCCGCGTTTTCCTCCTTTTCTGGAGGTCAAAGAGACAGTATTATTTTCATTTAACCTAAGCTGGTTCTCTTCTGCCCATTTCGGAACGTTATTAAAAGTAGTCTGCAAATCTAACTGAGAAGCTGACGTCAGAACCATGTCATCTGCATACATGAGAATATTTCCATTTTCTGAATCTACTCTTTGTACAATGTCAGCTGTGGCGGCAATGAAAAGCAATGGGCTTAGCGGGTCGCCTTGAAGGACGCCGATGGTTTGAAGTATCGGATATGACTATAATAATAATAATTTCGTCTGGCTATTACTAGCCAATTGCAGCCCTTGTAAGGCAGACCCTTCGATGAGGGTGGGCAGCATCTGCCATATATAGGTAACTGCGTGTTATATTGGTGGAGAATAGTGTTATGTGTGGTGTGTGAGTTGCAGGGATGTTGGGGACATCACAAACACCCAGCCCCCGGGCCACTGGAATTAACCAATTAAGGTTAAAATCCCCACCCGGCCGGGAATCGAACCCGGGACCCTCTGAACCGAAGGCCAGTACGCTGACCATTCAGCCAACGAGTCGGACATCGGATATAACTTGGTGATGCCATCACTAATCTCTACCCAGTTGTCTGTAAGGAGTTTCTTAATGTTTGGAAGTAGATAACAACTATGCCCGATGATCTTCCGCAACTTATCTAATAGGATAACTCTATTGATCGTATCAAAAGCCTTAGAATAATCAATACAGATTGCATGAAGTTTTCCCTTTAGATTTGCGAGAGCTTCATTAATATGCTGTTGTAGACAATCGATTGCTTGAATGGTTGATCTTCTTCTTCTGAAGCCAAACTGGGAGCCTGGGAGCTTGTCGTCTATTAATATTGTGAGGCGCTTACATACTAGCTGAGTCAGTGTCTTTAAGGGCGTGCAATCCAGAGCGATTCCTCTGTACGAATTAGGGTCTGCTGTGTAACCTTTGCGCTTATACATCATTTTTATTGTGGACTTAGCCCAGCAGTCTCGTATCTTACCCTGTTGTAAACATTCATTCAATAACTGGCAAATGAATTCTTTTAATACTGGGAAAATCCTTTTCAAATGTTCATTATAAATGTTATCAGGACCACATGCTTTCCCATTTTTAGGCCTTTGACAGTTTCTTCTATTTCTTCAAACGTAAATCTCTCTGAGTAGTCTGGGATAACTGTTGGGTCGACATGAAAATTGATTGGCTGTGTGTCCCTCTCCTGAAGAATTGCACGAAGGTGCGCTTCCCAAACATCCATTGGTATTTAACGAGAAAACTTTGGCTGTTTATGACGCAAAGCTTTGTAAGGGTCCTGAGTAGCCTCTTCAATTAAACGTTTTTCTTATAATGTGCGTACACCGTATTCACTTCAGTGAGCTGTGATAGATTTGACTTTAAAGAAAGAGCATGTTCTCGCGCCTATTTACGACCACGCTCCCCATGGTTGCGTTCACAAAATACTACTCCGAGTAGAGTTAGAATATCGCGGAGTAACTAGTAAGGTTAACTCCGAGTAACGGTATTTCGTGAACGCTTTAGAGTGAATACAGTGTAACAATATGGCTGATCAATTAAGGAAGGTTATTTCTTTTACCATAACCCCGTTTGCGAGGAATTTAATGAATAATTTTCAGGTGAGTTCATTAATAGCAGTATGCTGTACGAGTTGTTGCTACTTTCCTCACCGAAATGTGACCTAAAACAGTATCCGTTGTTGTTTATCTTGCAGGAAGAATCTGATGATGATGACGACGAATACCAATATATCTGTTCTGCATTAGTGAACGATAAGCCAATTAGAATAACTGGATGTGTAGAATATGTTGTCAACAGTTACGATGAAATCGAATTTAAACAACATTTTCGATTGCCGAGATCAGCATTCGAACATCTTTTGAGAGTCATTGGCCCTAAACTTTCGAAATCCAAAATCGGGGAACGAGGAAGACCATTGCAAGATCCACGAAAGCAACTTCTGGCTGTAATTTGGATCTTAGCAACGCCTGATTCGTACAGATCTGTTGGGGAAAAGTTTGACATGGCCAAGTCAACTCTTTCCGTCTGTTTTGTGAGAGTTATAAATGCATTGTGCAGTATTTCACATAATAAAATTAAATGGCCACAGGGTAGTGAGATTCAGGAATCATGTGAAGCCTTCCAAAAATTATCAAACATACCTAATGTCATAGGGGTTATTGATGGCTCATACATTCCCATTAAAGCCCCAAAGAAAGATCCTGAAGTTTATGTGAATAGGAAATGTTTTCACGCAGTAACACTACAGGGAATCTGTGACTCAAGTTTGAAGTTTACGACTGTTTTGTGGGATACCCGAGCTCAGTCAGTGATGTACGAATTCTTCGAAATTCTGACATTTACGCAGATATTGTGTCGAATAATAATCAATTCTTTCCAAACGGCGAATTCTTATTGGGTGACAAAGCGTATCCTGTATTGAATTGGCTCATTCCACCGTATATTGATAGAGGTAACCTCAATAGAACTGAACGAAATTTCAACCTGGTACTTTCCAAAACTAGGCAAGTGATAGAAAGAGCATTCGCCCTGCTGAAAGGTAGATTCAGAAGGTTAAAATATTTGGACATGAATAGGACAGATTTAATTCCTGCAACAGTTCTAGCCGCTTGCGTCTTGCACAACATCTGTATTGACCACGACCCTTTGGTAGAAGAGTACATTCGTGAAGGACAGGAACGAAATGATGAGATTGAAATTGAAGATGTTGACCGTTGTCTTCAGGATGTACGAGATGGGAATGAAAAGAGACGAGATTTAGCCCAGCAGCTTTATTTTAATTGAGGAATTTCATTTGGCAATGTATTTCAACTCTAGTTCGAACACTACAATTTTAAGTTTACTTCCTTCTCTACTTGTTAACGGACATGAACTTCAATTAATAAATGACGCCAAACAAACACACAAAAGAAAGAAACATGAATAACTAAGAAAATAATTTGTTGTAAATTAACTTTTTTCCAAAAATTAAAATTAAATTAAATTAAAATATTAAAGCTTTTCGATTAATTTGTCCATTTTTTCACTGAAAACCCGCATGGCATCTTTCTGCACCTCGATTAATTCCTTGTGCCTTCTTTCCTTTTCTTTCTCCCTTTCGGCACTTAATTGTGAAAAGTGTGAAAGCACTGTATCTAATTTCGCCTTCTTTTTGGGAGGCTGCTTGGACGCCTTATTGAGTATTGGATAGTCAGTATTATCCATATTTTCATCTTCGCCACTGGAATCTAACACTTCAACATTTTGATCACCAGACAAGTTAATGTTAGTACCCGTGCTTGAAGAAGCCAATGCCACAGGAACGACATTGGGTTTCTTCCCAAATAATTCGTGGAACTGATCAAAATAATCGAACTTAATTTTTGAGGCTCCAGACTGCGTGGATTTCATATTGTCCATTTTAGCATGAATTTAAATTCACACTGTTTTGGTGAGAAATTAAACCCTTCTGACATTAACTGAGTGGCAATTTTATTCCACACGACATCATTTCGCACAGCAGAGGATGCGAACGATTCAATGTTATAGCTGTATCCATCTAACAGTAATAAGACTGCATTGTGTGACCAACGACTATGACCTCCTTTAAGGTTTTCAGTTACGTCAGACGAATTCTCATTCAGAAGGACATCTAAAATAAACAGAGTTACATATAAATTTACAAAATAAACATTAGGAATTTGAGGTTAATAAATCAGCTGATCATTCATAACATGGGTGTTCTTATAAAAAATGTAATCATGTTATTTCCACCGATTATGGAATTGGTACCTACTTTCCCTGTTTTGGACGCAAATATCTCCTTCTTCATTCAGTACATAACGTCCTTCTTTGTCAACAACTAGATAATAATTGGAATTGGAATTCATTTCCATGTCGGTATTCGTATTTGTGTTTTAAAGTTTAAGTTTTTCACCGCCACCAATGAATGCAGTACTGCGCATGTCGAGTTAAATCTACCTACCTATTTACGCAGAGTAAAAAGAGTATACTCTGAGTTAACTCGAATGTATTTTCTGAACACCTTGTAGAGTTAACTCTTTGCTTTTGTGAACGGATAAGGTGAACTCCGAGTTTACTCGGAGTTGGAGAGTAGTATTTTGTGAACGCAACCATGGTAGATCACTGTCACTGGGTTTCCACTCTCAGAACTCCACGTCAACTGTGCAGTCCGTTCGTGTGTCTCGTACGGTGCGGATCGTTCTTTGGTTGGAGTCTGGTGTTTGCCCGCGGTGACAAGTAGTGTGTGAACGTTTGGCGAGTGTGTGTCTGTGTAAGCTTTGGTGATGGATACTGATAGTAGAGGAGATGAGGCACCGGATCCCTCATCTAATGCCAATGTTGGCCGTGAAGAAACTGTGCCTATGCAAACCGATTTGATTAATCTCACTTCAAATATGAATTCATTACAGCAGCCTTTACAACCTCAACAGTCTAATGACGCTCAGCCACCTCCTCCACCTCCCCCACCTCCTGAAGAGTTGGAGGTTTATCAACAGGCTCATTTTGGTCCATTTATTGTCTTTGTTGAATCAACTAAGTCGAAAAATATTGGTGGGCTACCTCCCATGGCGCTTGGGCGCTTGTTTTACGATAATGATATTTTTGTGAAAGGTATAACGCCCAAAGGACGAAATAGATTATTGGTGGAATTTAGTTCCGCGATCCAAGCTAATTCCTTTCTGCGTCATTCAATACTTGCAACTCACTCTTTGAAAGCATATATTCCAAGTTCCAATATATTTCGTGTTGGACTTATACGCGGTGTGGAAAAGAATGTTTCTGATTCTGACATTCTTAAATACCTCAAATCTGATGTTCGGGTCAAATCAATCAAGCGGCTTAACCGTAAGGTTGTGGAGCCCAGTGGAGTGACCTACGTTCCTACTGGAACAGTTAAGATTGTTTTTCGCTCTCAGACTCTCCCTCAATACGTCTCTTTGTTTCAAGTGCATTTAGAGGTTTACCCTTTCATATTTTCTCCGATTATATGTTCAAAATGTCAGCGATATGGACACACGATTAAAAACTGTCAGGCTAAGTCACCCCGATGTGGGCATTGTGCGTTACATCACCTTACATCAGAGTGTCAGGAAAATATTCGCCTCTGTGTTCACTGTCATCAGGAACATTATACTGGCTCATCAAACTGCCCTACTCATCAACAGCAAACTGCCCTTAAAAATCTTATGTGTACAGAAAATTTATCAATCGGGAGATAGTGGGTTCGAGCCCCACTGTCGGCAGCCCTGAAAATGGTTTTCCGTGGTTTCCCATTTTCACACCAGGCAAATGCCGGGGCTGTGCCTTAATTAAGGCCACGGCCGCTTCCTTCCACTTCCTAGGCCTTTCCTATCCCATCGTCGCCATAAGACATATCTGTGTCGGTGCGACGTTAAGCAAATAACAAAAAAAAAGAAAATCTATCCTTTTCCGAGGCCTACCGAGCTCGATAGCTGTAGTCGCTTAAGTGCGGCCAGTATCCAGTATTCGGAAGATAGTAGGTTCGAACCCCACTGTCGGCAGCCCTGAAAATGGTTTTCCGTGGTTTCCCATTTTCATACCAGGCAAATGCTGGGGCTGTACCTTAATTAAGGCCACGGCCGCTTCCTTACCACTCCTAGCCCTTCCCTGTCCCATCGTCGCCATAAGACCTATCTGTGTCGGTGCGACGTAAGGCAACTAGCAAAAAAAATCCGAGGTGTCTGCTAGAATACCCTCGACCTAATTTGACATGTCCAATAATACCCATAATTTTCCACCTCTTCCTTCTACTAGTTCCTCTTCACCTGTGGAAACCCCGAGGAAACGTAAATTTACGCAGGTGGTTATGAAAGAGCCCCGTCCCATTCCAACACCTGGTTTCGATAAGTCTGGGTATCTTAATCTCATCAGACTCACTCCAGTGTCTTCACATACCTCGGTCTTTCCATCCACTTCATTTTCATCCTCCCTGCCCCCGATTCCGTCTACGTCCCGTAATTCTCAGTGTTTACCTTCAGCTCCTTCTCAATCATCTAGTTCCCCTGTGCTACGCCAAAAGGCGTATCTCCAAAGTGGTATTCATAAACTATTTCTACAACTTATTCAATTATTAGGGGACCAGCCACATGTCGCACATACACTTTATAAGCTTCGTGACTGTGTGCACACTATGTTCTCTTTAGATGCTACGTATCCTGCAGTGGAATGCTAGGAGTATTCCTTCTAAACGGTATGAGTTACAATTTTTGATAAACGAAATTTCCCCATTCATTATAGCATTACAGGAGACTTGGTTTTCCCCATCCTCTGATTTTTATTTAAATGGCTTTAATGTTGAACGCTGTGATGGTGTTGGTTACGGTGGTGTTGCTTTATTTATTCACCATAGTTTATCCTATCAACGTCTTCATATCTCGTATTGTCTACCCCATACGTTTGTTATTGGTATCTCATATAATCGCCTTTCCATTATTAACCTTTATTGCCCTCCAGATCTCGTATTCAATGGTGTCGATTCTTGCAGCAATTTTCTTCTCATAACGAGCTTCTCCTCTTAGGGGACTTCAATCTTCATCATTCTATGTGGGGAAGCAGTAGTGATACTTCCCTGGGTTCTTATTTCCTCACTGCTTCCCAATCGCATGACTTTGTCATTTTAAAAGATGGTTCTCCCACGCGTCTCACTCCCCCCGGCTCTCCTCCCAGTGCTGTGGATTTATCATTATGTCGTCCTGCAATGGCTTCGATTGTAACTTGGCACTGTCTTACTGATACACATTCTAGCGACCATTACGCTATTATTCTTACGTATGGTCTTGGTAGGTTTCCTAGTTCTTCTTCCGCTCCTGCATTTATCAGTAATGTTCGCTCCCTCCGTCACTTTGATAGAGTATCTTTTATTTCTTATGTTACCCATCGTATTGAGCTTATTTCGGATACTATTTTGTCCTTTTCTACTCTCTTTCAATTTATACAAGATTATCTCGATTTTTACCATCCCTATAAACCTATTTCTTCTCACTCTGCTCGTCCCTCTTCCTTTTTACGACGGTGGGACTCAGAGTGACATAATCTGGTTCTTAAACGACGCCGTTTATTCCGGATATATAAGAAAACATTAGCCCCCCCATCATTATTTCCGTCTTAAACAACATATTGCTTACGCTAGACGAGTTTTTCTTTCTAAACGCCGTGCTGCATAGCGATACTTTATTTCCTCCCTAAACGCTCATACTTCGTCTTCTCACTTATGGAGTGCAATTCGTTCACTTACCCGAGCTTCTCAATACATTCAACCCTCTGTCACCCCTCCACAGATTCTATCTATCTTTCTCAACTCACTCACTCCTGATCATGTCGTGCCCGACTTTACTATCCCCCTGTCTCCATGCTCTTCCCGCTTTTCTGTATTACTCCAACCTATACACCTTTCTGAACTTGAGGCCACCTTGTGTAACGCAAAGAGTTCGTCTCCAGGCCCTGATTATATAGGGCCTATCATATGATATGCTGCGGATCCTCCCTCTATGTGCTAAACAAGCTTAATTAACTCTCTATAATAAAATACTTCTCACTACTTCTGTTCCTACCTCTTGGAATGATTTTTTTAGTACCTATCCCCAAACCTGGTCAACTTCACACTGACGCTAACAGCTTTCAAGGGATTGTCCTTGGTTCGTGTATCCGCAAGACGTTTTTAAAAATTCTCCTTCAACGAATCCTGTGGTCTCTTGAATATTATAATTTGGTTCCCAAATATCAATTCGCCTACTTTAAAGGTCGTTGTGCTCAAGATGCTATTAACATTTTACTTATAGATATCTTATTAGCGCAAATTCATAAGGATTGTCTTATTGCTCTTTTTTTGGACATACGAGGAGCTTTTGACTCCATACCACTTCATCTTCTCTGGACTAATCTCGCACAGAAAGGTTTTCCTGCTCATTTTCTCCACATCTTGCGTAATTTGTTTACGTATCGGAAACTTTCACTTAATCCGCCTATTCTTCTCTTCCTTGTCGTCTGTCATCTGTCGGTGTTCCTCAGGGAGACATTTGAAGTGGTCTGCTTTTCGCCCTGTATATGAGTAATCTTGAACAATTGGTTACACAAAAAGCTCGCATTCTCTTTTATGCTGATGATATAGTTCTTTATTACTCTCATAGTAATGTCGATGTGTGTCGTCACCATATATATCAGCTAATGGAGCAAGTCATTACATGGCTTACTTTCCATGGTCTTCAACTTTCTACCTCCAAATGCTGTGCAATGTTTTTTACCTCTAAGCGTAGGTTTAACTCTGAGCCACTTGTTTTCGATTCTCATGTCATTCCTTTTTGTTCCTCCCATAAATACCTTGGTGTTTTGCTAGACCGCTCGTTATCTTGGAAACATCATATTACTCAGTTACGTAATTCTTCTGATACGTATATTAAAATTCTCCAAGTGGTTACTAGACGATCATGGGGTACTGACCCTGGCACAGCTCAGTTGTTATATTCCGCTACTATTCGCTCTAGACTCGACTACTGCGCGCATGTTATAGATACTGCGCCGGATTCTTTTCTTAACCACTTAAATACTTTACAATTTAAAACCCTGAGAACTTATGTTGGAGCATTGTTGTCTACCCCTACTAATGCTCTCCCTGTCGAGACCGGTGAGCTCCCTCTTCCCATTCGCCGTAAAATGATAACATCTAAATATTTACTTAAAAGATTTGCTCTGGCTCAACACCCATTGCTTGCTAAATTGAAGTTATTAGATGAATATTCTCTTCTTTCACAGGCCCGCCGTCGTAAGATGCCTGCTTTGTTGTATGCATATCAATTTCTTCTCTCCTATAAAAATACTATCTTACGCACTGCTTCTTCCCCCGTTTATTCAGTAAATTTTGACTGTTTCTTTTTTGTCCCTTCTATCATTATCTCCCATACATCTTCTTTTTCCTCTTCTATTCCTGGTCCTTCGTTGACTGGCCCTCCTTTTAAGAAGCTACGTTTTGCTCTAAGTGATTCTGGCGTCAACATATATACAGACGGCTCAAAAAACTCTTCTGGCGTTGGAGCAGCGTTCTATATTGTCAATACCAATTGTGCTGAACTCTATCGTTTACCCAGTGACTTTTCTATCTATACTGCGGAAATTTTTGCTATTCGTCAAGCTCTCATGTACATTAAGCATCATTCTATACCTAAAAGTAGCTATTTATACGGATTCTCTCAGTGCAGTTCAGTCGCTCATGTCATCTCATCTTTCTTTTAACTGGTATTTGTATCATGTTAAAAGTCTCATTTATACTTTGCATACCGGGCGAGTTGGCCGTGCGCGTAGAGGCGCGCGGCTGTGAGCTTGCATCCGGGAGATAGTAGGTTCGAATCCCACTATCGGCAGCCCTGAAGATGGTTTTCCGTGGTTTCCCATTTTCACACCAGGCAAATGCTGGGGCTGTACCTTAATTAAGGCCACGGCCGCTTCCTTCCAACTCCTAGGCCTTTCCCATCCCATCGTCGCCATAAGACCTCTCTGTGTCGGTGCGACGTAAAGCCCCTAGCAAAAAAAATATATACTTTGCATCAATCTGGGGTGGTTCTCACTTTTGTCTGGGTCCCTAGTCATATAGGTATCTATGGGAATGAACAGGCGGATTTATTCGCTAAGCGAGCTGCTCGTGATGGAAAATCCCTACTTAAACTTGCAGTTCCTCTACCCGATTTTTACCCTGTTCTTAAACATTACGCTTATCGTCAGTGGCAAGAAGATTGGACTCGATCAGCTTCTTATAAAGGTCGCTATTATTACAATATCCAGCCTTGTATTCCTTCCTATCTTTGGTATTTGAAGGGTAACTATTTTCGCCGTCACATTACCAACATTATTCGTCTTCGCTTTAATCATGCCCTTACTCCTCTGTTTAAACATCGTCTTAACCTCTCCCCCCACTCCTCCTGTCTATGTGGTACTCTGAGTGCTGATGTAAATAATTTATTATTCCAATGCCCTGTGTATGATTCTTTTCGTCCGGCTTTTATTTCTCGTCTCAGTGTTCAGAAAGCTCTCCCCACGAATGTCTCGTGTTTGCTTACCGATATGTCTCCTGCTATAATACATGCTATCAATCAATATTTGGATGACTCTCATATTCATTTGTAAAATACTATCTTTTTATTGTTCGCACGGTTACATACTCCTGCTTCCACTGTTTTTTGCTTCTACGCACCTCCTTTGTTATGTTCCGAGCTACTTAAGATGTGTACATAGACGTGATGCTCAACTCTGTTCTTGTCGTTGCCTACGTTATAATACAAGGCCTGGAAATAGAGCCCGTAAAACCCTATGGAAGTGGTTACACTGAAGTTCAATGCTGGGCCGCTAGGATCGCTATCTTGCCCCCTGTCTACCAGGCTCGCGCCTTTAAACGTGTTCATTAAGTGAGTTGGTTGTGAATGTATTATGTATTTGTCTGATGTTAAGCATTCGCAGTTCCAGTAATGGTTTATTCACGAAAAATTAAGGGTAGTGGAATTTCGATTCACAAGTTTCCAGTGAATGTTCAATGTTCGAAACATTATACAGAGGAAGTATTACGCATAAGATACGACTTCCAGCTGATCGAAGTAGGCCCCTGTTCCTAAGTTTTGATCCGAGTTACGTCATAATAATCGGGCGATCCCAAAGTTTGTCACTGGACTTATTTTAAACTATGCTACCATGACCGGCAATCATTTGAGAGGTATCTTCAAACTCAGAAATCTTAAATTAGGAAACCAACGAGGAAAATAATTTGCCCAACAAATTTCACGAAAATGAATGTAGCAAGAGCTAAAAATATTGTTTTTTCCCCTGAAACAATCTCTGGTTTGAAAAGGATGGAGATGGTTTTGTCCCGAGAGCATAAAATGAAGTTTAAAATAAACCATTTGTTTTATGGAGCATTTTATTAAATTGTTCAATGCGCATAACGTCTGCAACACCTCACATGGGACATATCCTGGAACGAGAACAAACGAGCATCTTTTAACCGGGCGAGTTGGTCGTACGGTTAGGGGCGCGCGGCTGTGAGCTTGCATCCGAGAGATAGTGGGTTCGAATCCCACTGTCGGCAGCCCTGGAGATGGTTTTCCGTGGTTTCCCATTTTGACACCAGGCAAATGCTGGGGCTGTACCTTAATTAAGGCCATGGCCGCTTCCTTCCAACTCCTAGGCCTTTCCTATCCCATCGTCGCCATAATACCTATCTGTGTCGGTGCGATGTAAATTCACTAGCAAAAAAAAAAAAGCATCTTTTAGTACTGAAGATGAACTCCTCAGTTGGTTAATTAATGATTTCTTGTCATATATTAAGAAACTTAAAATGCATTCAGAGAAAGTAAAAAAGAATTATGAGAGAAATGTATCAGGCATAGATCTTGACTACCCAGTCCACTGTGGCCTGCGTAAAATACCTCATAAGTATACATTTGCATTATGCATTGACGAGGAACCTAACAAGCTATGACATCGAGCTCTTCTTCAGCTACCTAAGACGCCAAGCGAAATACAATGACATTATGGTTCATGTGGCAAAAGAAAAAATCAGACTGTAAAGGCTGTTTAGAACATATCTGTTCTCCAGCTACTCGAAGTCCGACATTGTGTCTTATTCGTTTTCAAGATCGAGGAGCCCTCAGATACCGAAAATCATCGTCTGTGGCACTTCAGCAGTGAACGACGGAATTTGTCACCTCCACTACGCAATACTTGCCCCGAAGGGAGTTTCTAAAAGGTGTACGTTTATTTTTTCGAAAGACATGTTCAACAGTGAAATTAAGTGTGGAAAGTGTAAAGGCGACAAACCACCTCTTTTTCTACTATAAACATTTCTGAGACCTCTGTTAGACAACATTGCTTTGAGCCACACAAGTAGAAAAGAGAAAGTTTTGAAACTTGATAAGAAGCCCCTCAAAAGGAAAGTTTTAAAACTTCAATGACATATCCAAGCCAATGCAGCACCACTCTATAAATAAAGTACTGGCAATACTCGCAAAAACATTCAGTTCTTTTTATTTAGGATATACTTTACTTTTTGACATATACGGCCTTGCGAATACATAGCGGCTGAATGGTGAACTAGGAAGCAACCCGTTTCCACGAGTGCATTTCAAGGCCTTGTATTATAGCGTAGGCAACGGTTCTTGTGACCTTCGTAGTGAGATTCATTGCGTGTGATCTTCGTAGTGTGAATAATTGCGTGTGATTTCGCATTATAAGTGTAATATCACGATAATAAGTGTAGTGGCTGGGTGAAATAATAGAGCCCATAACAACAACAACAACAAGAACAACTCCACGGAACTCCCTTCATTCTTGGTAGATCTAGTTGGCCGTGGTTGTGGAGACTTGGTGGAGAGCATCGAAGGTAGTGATGGGAATATCGAATGTTTTAAACTATCGGTAGACTACCGATTGTGAGGCTTGACTATCGAATGAAAACATTCGATAGTTTTCATTCGGTTTGAAATCGGTAGTAATAGCCTATACGTTTTGTACTGCGGTAGTATTAGTAACTAGTAATAAGTCATTTGCTAGCACCGCCGTCTCGATCCTCCTATACTGCCTGCTCTATGCGAGCCTTTTTGCGACTATGCTGCGACAACATTTCTCCGCTAGATGGCAGACATAGACGCACAATGGTCTAAACTTATTCTAATGACGACAGCCTACAAAACACTATGCAGTATGGACATATGTTCACTGAAGCTCGTAAATTACATCAGTAATATTAAATACCGGCAATATTACCTGCACGAAGTCGCACTTGGCCTCTTCATGCACAATTTAAAGATTTTCCTGGAAGAAGGCTTGGAGTGGTACCTTACTTTTTGTGTTCTTGCCAACGCAATATCAAATAATAGAGGTCTTACGAACTTGGTTAGGATAATATCACTAACATTTTGCTGATGTTCTTTGACCTCTCACTGTAACAAAACACATTCTGAAAGTTTTTTTAATATTTGTTTTACGTCGCACCGATACAGATGGGTCTTATGGCGATGATGGGATAGTAAAGGCCTAGGAATGGGAAGGAAGCGGCCGTGGCCTTAATTAAGGTACAGCCCAGAATTTGCCTGGTATGAAAATGGGAAACCACGGAAAACCAACTTCAGGGCTGCCGACCGTGGGGTTCGAACCCACTATCTCCCGGATGCAAGCTCATAGCTGCGCGCTCCTAACCGCACGGCCAACTCGCCCGGTATTCTGAAAGGGAAGATGTCGCAAGTCCTCGTATTACGCTCATACGCTTGAAGGACTTGGACAATAGGGCACATCAGTTTAAACGAACTCCTGGAGATGCTTCACCAGAGCAACAAAACTAGGTTTTGGGTATCGAACTCCTCCTCTGTCCTGATGTATAATCAGTTCCATTTAGAGGTGTCGAAGCTCTAGGCAGTGAGATGTTGCTGACACAAATGTCACACTCCATCCTCTCTTCAACAACACGAACCTAGTACCCGCAAGCTAGGATTTGATTTCATGTTTCTAGTTTGATTGGAATATTATCGTCTGGATATCTGAGGTTGCCCAAAATGTCTAAACATGAAGGCGTTTAGTGATTGTCCGTCACAATTTTTATCGCAAGGAATCCACTATCCTCCACGGCTTAAATCACCTTCTGAAAAAAATCCGCAGCCTCTTTCCAGTCATTCGACCGAGCCAGGAATGGAATGAATGAAGCCCCCATCTAGCAGGGAGGATGGGAATTGTGCCGGCTGGCGAAGCCTGTCGCACCCCTCCGGGGCAATGAGTAATGAATGACAGATGAAATGAAATGATATTCGAGAGTGTTTCTGGAATTAAATATGACAGGGAATATCGGAGTATCCGGAGAAAAACCTGTCCCGCCTCCGTTTTGTCCAGCACAAATCTCACATGGAATGACCGGGATTTGAACCACAGAACGCAGCGGTGAGAGGCCGGCGTCTACCGCCTGAGCCGCGGAGGCTCCATCAAATTCTGAAATAAGGTGCAAAGGCACAGATGCGAGAGTAATCTGAGGATATCCAATTACTTCCTTCATTAGGCCCTTGCCTAGATAAAGCCGACAGCCGCTTTTCTCTCAATTCTCTTCTAGACTGTATTTCATGGAGTCGTATATTTTCTGGCTGCGAACAACCTTGCTGAGATTGGCAACATGGTATACAACAGTTGAATATTTCGGGGAAAGAATCTGAAGTTTCAGTTCTACGAAAAATATACCTTGCACGAACGGAAAGAAACAAGTACCAACACCTTAAAATCAATTTTTGAAATATCTATAAACATAACATGATTAATTCATATCACAGTTCTATTCAAAATATAGCTTGTACGAACGAAAGTGACCAGACAAGTTTACTCATTGTACAAAATAACTCAGGTTTTCGCACACATTCATGCACCAATAATACAGTGCTACACCCACACTGACAGCGAAGATTGTGCGTCTACTGCTGCACTCTTACGGCGATTTGGAGAATTATTGGTAGTCGCGCCTTCCTGTGTTAAACTAGTGGCATAGAGCAGGCAGTATAAGAGAATCGAGACGGCGGTGTTTGCTAGTAACTACCGAAATGTGGATTGTTGAATTATACTACCGATTTGTATAGATGTTTGTTTTGTTAATATAAGCGGAAATATAGACACTACGACTAGTAACCAACGTTACACAATGTTCGAGTGAAGTAATTGGAAACTGAAATACGTTGTTCTATAAAATAAGATAAAATGTCCCGATTAAAGTAATTGTGGTCATTATGCTTCATTTTATATAAAATGCATTTTTGTGTCCCTAACCACAAGTTAATGAATGTAAGATCGTCTGTTCATAACAAATGCTAGGTAATTTCAGACGAAGGTTATGTCCTTATTGTAACGACACCACATATTAAAGTAATATGAATACAGCAAACTAAACTAAATGAAAAGACAACATATTTTCCTAGGAACAAATATAGTGGATATAATAATTTTAAAATAATTCCATTCATGTAAGGTTAATGTTCAATCATTAGAGGTTCATGGTTCGTATATGGGAAGTATTTATATAAACTATAACATGATTATCTATTGATAAAGTGCACAATATTAAAATTGCATTTATCATTATATAACTTTGAGTCAGATTAGTACTTCACTTTCATCTTCACCAACAAAGTACTGTAAATCTGCAAAAATTCAGGATCTTGATGAGCATGTGGCAATAGACTGCCTATGGAATGATAAATTTGAGCTTGTACTTTGAAAGTTGTCCGCCTCTGTGGTGTACTGGTTAGTGTGATTAGCTGCCACTTCCGGAGGCCCGGGTTCGATTCCCGGCACTGCCACGAAATTTGAAGAGTGGTACGAGGGTTGGAACGGGGTCCACTCAACCTCGGGAGGTCAACTGAGTAGAGGTGGGTTCGGTTCTCACCTCAGCCATCCTCGAAGTGGTTTTCCGTGGTTTACCATTTCTCCTCCAGGAAAATGCCGGGATGGTACCCAAGTTAAGGCCGCTTCCTTCCCACTTCCTTGTCCATCACTTCCAATCTTCCCATCCCACCACAAAGCCCCTGTTCAGCATAGCAGGTGAGGTCGTCTGGGCGAGGTACTGGTCATCCTCCCCAGTTGTATCCCCCGACCCAGAGTCTGAAGCTCCAGGACACTGCCCTTGAAGCGGTAGAGGTGGGTTCGTTCGCTGAGTCCGAGGGAAAAACCGACCCTGGAGGGTAAACAGATTACGATACGATACCTTGAAAGCTGGCATAAAGCCGTGTTGGATGACTTGTTTAGCACCAAAAGATTACTAATGACGCATGCACGCCGGTCATAATGAGGGATGAACTGGTTACCAGTTGTACGGAATAAATAATTCCTTTAAACGGCTGTATAACTCACTAACGAAATATAAAACGGTAATAATTCTCCGTGATAAAACAATATTCCTATGTTAAAAACAGTCGCCAAGAGGAAGATTCGAACCTGCATCCCCACTGTTTGCAGCTCGTTGATTTACCCGTTGCGCTATCAGTGTTGCTCTAAGTGCTCATTATTTTCTCACAAAGCTTCGTATAAGTAGGCCTATATACTGGTAATTGCATTTTATTTTCATTACAGATTTGGTTGATTACCGTCTTGAAATACACAGAAGCGGAGTGAATTGGCGCGTACACTTATATGTTGAAAACTACCGCAGCCATTTTTATAATAAATGACTGACCACTCCGTGACGAAAGAGGTGGCGATTTCAGCGCTAACTAGCGGAAACAATTGGAATTTGCGATCCGAATGAAAAACCGAATGCAAACGGAAACAATCGGTTGTAACGGTAGTTGACAACTATCGAATAATTCGGTAGTTTTCATTCGATAGTCCCATCACTAATCGAAGGTGGAGACCTATGATCGATGCAATAGATGGTTGTTATATATTGAGTCCATCCGAAGCAACTTGTGGAATTGGTGATGTATTTATTAACTGCCGAAGTTAATGAATACTTTCGAACTCAGCAAAGTCAAACGAATTGTCAGCTTGTATACAAGATTGATGTTACTGAGTCTTTCATGTTAGCGTTTGACCTTTTATGAGTATAACAGATTATGTTTCCTTTGAGTGAGAAAGTAATACGGCCGTTAGAGTTCGTTGAAGTACCCCTTTATGAACAAAATAATGAATTTGTTCAGACGGTGGAAGAAACGTCAAGCTTACATGACACCTTGGTAACTGATTCCAGTGAGGTAGATAATGGACCTTCGGGACAGAACGCTAATGTGCCTAACGGGGAAGTTGAGGTTATGGATGAACTGTCATTACTTCGACACTGCATCAGACAAAACGAAGCAGTTCAAGAATTGTTGAATAAACAGGAAATAACATTGGTTTATTTGATTGAAGAATGTAAAAAGGAACAGTTATATATAGCTAATAAACTCGAGAATTTTGGAGAGGGTGAAGAATCATCGGATGTAAAATATGTAAAAAAATTAAGTTGTTGTTCTGTGTTCGGTGTACCCTACTTTAAGGACGAGACATTGTATCCTTCTCCTGTTAATGAAGACTACATTAATCGACAGTCGCTAGGCTATTTTGATCCCTATGATTTACCTCGTTTAAGATTATGGAAGGATAAAGATAAAAGAGTTGTTGAAGAAAGTATTAAACGTTTCGAAAAGGGCAAATTGCTGAAAGAAAATAAAAACACTCAAAGACTTTTGGAGGAAAATATTTCCAACTGCAGTGATGATAAACAGAAACAGGAACTGACGGACTTGTTGGTTGAAACTGTGCAGATAGGTGAGTGCATAATGAATTACAGTCTTGAAATACTTGTAGGAAATAGGAGAGATGAATATGACTGGATGAAAATTTCGACTGTTGATTTGAAAGGTTGTCACACTCCTGAAGAGTGTCGTTCCATTTGGTTTAATTATTTACATCCGAGTGTCAATAGGAAAAGGTGGACCAAGTGTGAAGATGAAAAATTGAGGAAAATAGCAAAGTTATTTGGTTATCAAGAGTGGGAGAAAATTGCTAAGGAATTGGGAACAGGCCGTTCTGGCTATCAGTGTTTGTGTCATTATCAGATGCGTCTCAATGAGAGTATGAAAAAATGTAAGTGGACTGATGAAGAAAGTGAAAATCTTTGCAAATTAGTGAATAATTTTCAAGTTGGTGACTACATACCATGGGCAAAAGTGACATATTACATGGATGGGCGTACTAAGAATCAGGTATATAGTCACTGGTGCTATGTAGCCAATCCAGACATCAAGAAAGGTAAATTTACAAAGGAGGAAGATATTGTGATCGTAGCTGGGGCAAGAAATTTTGGTTTGGATTTTTCTCGTATAGCTCGACTTTTACCCAATCGTACATCAATTCAGGTGCGCCAGAGATTTAACACATTATTACATGCTCAGAGATGTCCACCACCTTGGACTTCTGAAGATGATGTTTTGATTTTGGAATTAGTTAGTAAATACGGTGAAGGGCATTGGAAAGAAATTGCTGAACATTTCCCTTTTCGTACAAATTACCAGGTTAGATTTCGTTATGGCACGATTAAGAGTTGGTTTCAGAGAAATCCAGGATGTGTGAAACCTAGTGTAAACAGTCGTAAGGCAAAGACTGTTGCTTCCATTGATGAGAATGTAATGGCATCAGTGGAAAGAATAACAAAGTGTGGAAGAGGTCGAGGCAAGGCTAATGGTAAATTGAATGAGGACTTGATGACAGTATTGAGCAGTGGGCTATTGGTCAAATTAGGGAGGAAGAGAGGTCGTAGACGTGGCCAAAATAGAACCTTAACCGATCTCGATAAGGAATTTGATAACTTCTTCCGTTGTGCATATTCTCAATTTGGGGGAAAAGCCAAAACAAGTTGCAGTAG
This sequence comes from Anabrus simplex, assembly GCF_040414725.1. Classification (NCBI taxonomy): domain Eukaryota; kingdom Metazoa; phylum Arthropoda; class Insecta; order Orthoptera; family Tettigoniidae; genus Anabrus; species Anabrus simplex. The sequence continues at coordinate 72,331,377 of NC_090268.1, read as the reverse complement.
TGAGAAGATCCCAGAAATGGCTCACCGTTTCTCCCATGCACTTAACATATTAGGGTCTCAGGTTAGTCTAAACCTGCCGTTTGATACTGAGGAGATTGAAAATGACAAGATTCTGCTGCCTGTAGATAAATCAATTTTGATGTATCTTGCTCATGAGAAGAGATCACTTCAAGAGGATATGGTATTAGGTTCTTCAGATGTTCCAGATGCAGCAACTGAGGAAATTGTAAGTACTGAGTGCCTCAAGTTAGATCTTTTTGGTTCTGTTGTTGAAAACTGTGGTAAAGTTTCCAGGTCTGAATACACTAGCAGGCTGCCTTATTTGTGTCCTCCTAATTTCTCCACAATAGTAGGTTTGCGGACATTTCTTTTGAGTCGTCACAGTCTTCAGAAAAATTCAAAACTGAGTGCTAAAATGATTGAAAATGCATCCTTACCTTTCGCTTGTACTGAAGATTTTGGAAATGAAGAAGCAGTACGAGCTGTACGCTTATTGAATGAACGTTTGTTATCTTTATTTACGTGGCCAGCGCTAATGTCCAACGTACCTCCCAAGTGGGTAGAAAATATATCTGAGTGCAGTGTTTCAAGTGATAGTGTTGAGCACAGTTCAAGTCTTGAGATGAGAAATAGCAAATCAGGTCAAGGTATGAAGAGAAGAAATGCGAGTGGTGGAGGATTTGGTTGTGGGAAAAAGAGAAAGAACAAGTGATATAGGAGGCAGGAACTTGTATTCTAACTGTCTAATCATGAAGGACTGGAGTACCTGTGTGTAAATACTCATAAATGCCAAGTTAAATAAAAATTAAAAAAAAGAGGAAAGAAGAAAATAAAAGAAGTGTAAATAATGGTGCAAATGTCAATTTCCTGTAACACAGAAATTTCGTACTCTGTGTATTTCATATGTAATTTTATTTTTCTGCATTGTATACATTTAATTTAAGGTGCACTGTAACTGTGGGTCAGAAGATTTTTTAATATCTGTGACGCACACTATGTGCCTTGTAGGATAAATTTATTTATCTAGGTGTGCAATACTTGTTGATTTGTAACTGTTCTTTATCAACAAATGGTAAACTGATGTCTGTTTTCTTCCTAACAAAATTTTGTTCACTGTTTTGCTGGTCCCCTTTGTTGAAAACTTTATCACTTCGTTATACTCATGTTTTATAACCATTAAGTTATTAGGTAAATCATGGATGCCGTATGTTTTCAGTTTCTCATAATTGTATAAGTTGTGAAGCTAGATGTCTGGCTCATAAATCTTTGTGACGCTTCTACTACAACCAAAGTGTGTAAACCTACTGAATCATGATATTGAAACTATTTCACAGCCATACTTGCCCAAACATCACAACTAGCAAAATTTCAAGCAAAATGTGTGTACCATGTTAAGACATTTGACTGCTGCCTACAATAGGCTTTGAACTCCACTTAAGTTAACAAAACATTACTTCTTATAAAATTATTTTGAAATTGGCATTTGCATCACTTTGTACATGAACTGATCAACATGATATATTCCTTATGGGCTTTTGCTGTGTCAAGAAACCAGGGTGAAATTGTTTACGTTTCACAGGGAACTTTGCTCCGTATCTTCAGAAGAAAATCTTTCATCTGTGCACGAGGCTGGAGCAAAGTTCTCTGTAAAATGTAAAGAATTTCACCTTGTTTTCTTGACACAGCTAAAGCCTAAAAGGTAATTATGTCTTTAATCATGAGCTGTGAAAGAATCGATCTAAATAAATTATAGCCTATATTTCATCAGAATTAAGGAAATATGCTGTCATTTGCTGTATTGCCCTCTATCAAATCAGATTTAAAGCGAGTTAATACTAAAGGGGAAATTTATTTGCAAGATTTATTTCTATCTGTGAAAAAAAAAATAGAATAAATTAGTATGTTTTCTTTGATGTTCCTGAATGTTTTAACAGTGCAAATTACAGGTTTTTATCTGAGAAATGGTAAAATACGATGATGCAAGAAGAGGAAGAAAACTTAAATGGACTATTTCAGTAGTTGTACAATTTATTTAAATCATTAGCCGATTTATGTCATAAATGCCTTGTCTTTGTTGAAAGCATTTTACTTTTTGGAGATATTCCAACTTGGTAATATCCTTGTTTTGTAAAGGAAAACAAAGAAGATACCTCAAGTACAGTAGGTCCTGTAGATAGTAGCTCTGATGCTTTTATGTTCTTATAAAACATAATGAAACAGCCTTGTAGCACTTAAGATTTTTGTTCTGTTGCATTTTTCAAGGACTAGAGATGTACTGGAGAAGGAAATCATCTCTGTTTTCATTGGTAACTTGCACTCTGGTTGAAAATATGATTGTATTTTGTTATAATCTAAGAGCAAGTTGGATAATATATTTTTGAATAATGGATCATATGAGAGAGAGACTGACATATTTAATTTTTTGTTGTAGATTTAGAGTTATGGTCACTTATTTTTTTGGAGATATATATGACTTTATTCATTTAGCAGTCCTCTAATTTGAAAGTTATAAATTCCCTAATTTTCACCAAAGTTCTTCATAATCATTTCTATACTGGTACAAGTTTTCACGACCGATATCATCTGACATGCTTTGATGTTCTTCCAGGATATTAACCATATTATTGACAGGTTAAACATTACAAGTAATGAACTTCGTTCTGGTTCCGTATTGACTTTAAATATATAAGATAAAATTTTAGCCTAAAAGAATTTAATTGTATAAAGTCCACCTGTTCAATACAAGTTTGCTCCATTTGATAAATGGTCTGTCTAGAAAGCTACATAGGACATGTTTCAAACTAGACTAGCTTTTTAGAGAGACCATTTATCAAATGGCAAACTTGTATTGAACAGGTGGACTTTATACAATTAAATTCTTTTAGGATTTTATCTTATAAGTTAAGCATGTTGATATGTTAGCCCTTGTCAAGACAAAATGACACAAGTTGGTGGTTGCTCATTCTTTTAAAGCTATGAAAGGTATAGTTGGTGGTGCCAGCAACACCTCTCTCTTCCAGATCGAATGTTCCTGGGACCTATTTAACACATGCAGGCAGATTGTGGTCAGTATGTTTCTCTCTGTTTTATTATCTTTATCTTATTATCTCTTTGCCAAATCTTGTCTTGTTTCACTCCATGTCCCAAATGCCATATGCTATTCTTATTTGGTAATCTGTATCTTCCTCAGACTTCCCTTCCTGTCATTTGTAATTCTGTAGCTCGTTTTGGCATTCTTTCTTTACCCATCTATATAAAATGTCTAAATCATAATATCTTCATTTTATAACTCAACACTTTAACATTCACTGTATTCTTTGAATCCAAGACAAGTTTTGCCAGGCTGAGTGGCTCAGACAGTTGAGGTGCTAGCCTTCTGACCCGAATTTAGCAAGTTCGATCCTGACTCAGTCCGGTGGTATTTAATGGTGCTCGAATAAGTCAGCCTTGTGTCGGTAGATTAATGGGCACATGAAAGAACTTCTGCGGGACTAAATTCCGGCACCTCAGAGAGTCTGAAAACAGCAAAAATAGCTAGTGGGGCGTATTTAAAAAAAAAAGAAAAAAAAAAAAAAGCAAAGTCATCTCCGTACAGGCCATGAAGGTCCTTGGAGGGGTGGAAGGTAAAAGCTTCCACTATCCGTAACCTCGGCACTTGATGGGGTAGAGTGGTTAGCTCTATGCCCGGCCGCCTTTGCCCCCAGGAATTGACCTGGTACTCATTTTTGCTGTAGGCTGAGTGAACCTCAGGGCCATGTGCTCCTCCGGAAGTGGAAATGTTGTTTCTTAAATTTTACGACTTCTTGACGGGAATTTGAACCCACGTCCTTCCGGGCGAACCGAGCACGCTTTTACCGCCTCGGCCAGGCAGCCCCTAAAAACAAATAACATTACTTAATTAAAACATGTTTTCCTCAGAATTTCACATGAAAAACATGGCTTCTTCATGCAATGGTAACCTAACAGTAACGAACACAACTGGTAGCTACCTTGACAACCAGCTGTTTCCCTTCAACATCATCTATGAAACTCAACCCTCAGTGCATGCGTCTTTGTTATACATTGCAAGCCCCCAAAGCTGGTAAGTGAGATGTGCTCGTACCTGACGCTTAGTTGGTCTAACGTATAACATTGAAGCAGGAATATTTTTGTGAGAGATCATCATATTGTAGAGCCATGTGGGATGAGTATTGCCAGCAAGTTTTCAGCGGTTTCTGGTTGACATTACAATGTCGGTTTTAAGATAAAGGTAATTAAAAATGCAGAAATCATAAATAATTATGTAGCTGTGAGACAATACGGCATAACTGAAGCCAACATTTGGCCCTGGCGTAAAGACAAAGATCACTTAAAGAGTGTGTACTACATGCAGACATGCCAGCTCCCCTGATATAAGCGGGAGACTCCCTATTTTTGGTCCTTCCTCCCTCTCTCCTGATCGCAGAGACTTATCTCCCAATTTTGAGAACAGATTTGGTATTCCTCTACTTTTTGAAAATCCCAGGTTTGATGTTCACTGAGCACTGGCAAGACAGATCCATTCGGCTGGTGGTGTTCTTAAATATGACAGAATCTCTAACGTAATGCTTTTTATCATTTCCACATAGCAGTGCCAAATGTGAGAACATTTTTGAATATATTTACAAGCACAAAACTAAATTCAGGTCAAAGCTTTCCGAAAACGAATTCTGGAAAAAAAATTACTTAAAACCCGTTCAACTAGGCCAGTGCTTTGAGCATAAATCTAGTTCAGATTTTTATGAAGTGGGCTAAGGCAGTTTCAATGAAGAATCACGTGTTTTAAAGCTCAGATACATGCAGTGTTACAATATTTATAAAATAGATGCAATTGTTCAGTATAAATTAATTAAATCAAATTATTTAAAATTAATAAGAGAGATTACACAATTGAGTAGTCACTATCACTATGAGCCATATTCAATCATTTTTGCGATGTGGCCTCTTTAAGTCCGAAGCAAGGTAGGTTTTCATGAGGTCACTCCATCTGGGACGGTCTTGAGCGATGTTCTGCCAGTTGATCCCAGTAATCTTCTGGATGTCCTTATCCCATCTGTCCGGTGGTCTTCCCTTAGATCTCAGATGATCTTTCGGACTCCACTCAAGCACAGGCTTTGTCCACCTACCATCAGTTCTCCGAGCAACATGGCCTGCCCACTGCCATTTTAGGGTAAACACCCTTTCTAAAATGTCACTGACCTTTGTGACTGACCTGATGGAATCTGTCATTGAAGCAGGCGTGGTGATTATGCTTCACATCCTTTAAGTCAAAAGACAATCGAGTAGTATAAAGTGTTAAATATTCTTCAAAGTTACGTCATCAATAGTGTATCGTAACATGTCGGGAATAAAAACCCTCCTGATTTTTGGCTTTTGAAAGTTGGGACGTCTGTAAATGAGAAAAGCAACCATGATTTGCACTTTCTTCTTCTCCTCCCAGAACTTCATCTTCTCTCTCCTCATCTTTTCTTCAGCTGAGATTTTCAGTATCCTCTTCTCTTGTCTTCTGCGTTAGTGCTTCTGTATCTTGTTTCTGTGCCTTCCTCTGTTGTCAAGCTTCGGCATATTGGTTGGTGTATATTTATTTCTCCAGTTCTCCACCTCCTCGTCCTTTCACAGTTTGACAACCCACATGGTTCCCTTCTTTCCTTTTGTCCTACCTTGTGTCTCCCATACTCTTTTAGTCATTCTCTCCATGTCCATCCCCGTCCTAGTGTCATCGTCTTGGCTACATACAGTGTCGTGTTCCATAGTATTGCCTTGTAGTGCCTGATTTTCGCATCTATTGATATGTTTCTTTTATTGTACCCTCTGGTCGCAAGGTAGGTTATTCTCATGTTTTTCACCCTCTTTTATTCCTCTCACTGCTCTTGTTCCTTCCTGTACAAATTCTCCAAGGTACTTTAATTTTTCTACCTTTTGCATGGTGCCTTTTGGTGTTTTCCAATCCCCGGAGGCGTTCTGAGCCTTTGTCTTGTCGTAGGCAATCTGTAGTCTTACCCTTATGGCCATGTTGCTCATGTTATCGAGCTGTTTCTTCGAGTTGTCTTTAGTCTGCCTTACTATGACTATGTCATCCGCAAAGGCTAGGCAATCCACCTGTGCCCTGTTATCCCCATGTGTGTCTTTGGTATTCCCATCTTGTTTGTTGCTCTCCATTGTAATTAATTATAAATAAGATAAAGATTATGATTTCATAAAGCTCTTTTTAAACCTAATATAAGTTTTTGAAGGGAAAAAGTGGGGGTTGTCGTTCATCCAGGGTTGCCTTGGATTCAGAGAAATGCAGTACTTCTGTTTCAAATGGCTTAATTTCTCATACTCTTCCTCCAGCGTACTGTAACATATTTTTGAAAAATTTCAATCCAGTTACCTATATTTTTATTACCTGCCAGCTCTTGGCTGGGTATGTAACAATAGGTGTGTAATTGCCAAGTATATTATTTCCTCAGCTTTCCTTCATACATGTTTGTTCATAACAGATTCCTTAACTGTGTGTAGAAAACACTACTGTTGATTCCCTTATCTAATGTTGAATATTAATTTACTTCCTAAGTTTTCCAGGTCCTCAATATCATGTCCCCCTTCCTCCTATCTCCCCTTCTCATTGGTGCAGAATGTTGGTTGTTGTTCTGTTCATAAGATAGCTAGTTCTATCCTGATCGAGGTCAGTAATGTTTGAAGGTATTCAGATGTAACGACTGTGTTGTTGGACTGTGGCATGTTAACGAACTCCTGGGAGAAAAAATTCAGACACCTTAGCATCTATGTAAAAGTTTCAAACAAATTTATTAAAAATCCACCATTCCAATACTTTACAATCTTTAAGTTTAAGATACAAATATTACATATATGGTAAAATGGGACATGTTTCGCTTAGGCTTTGTAAGCATCTTCAGCCATACTTAATCTAAAGCTAAGTCAGGGCCCTGAACTGGGTTCCTCTTTAAAGTATAATACATGCTTTAATACAAGATAAAACAGTCATAAAAATGTAGTTTGTGGAGAAAGCGATGCTTAAATGCAACTAAAATTCAATAATGAACTTGTCATAGTATTAATATGTACATAGAATGAATATTAGTATTTGTCTAACAAAGTACAAGTTGGTTATTTGTTGAACGAGACATAGTCATAATGATCTGACATACATTTGGATTGTGCAAATTATTTGATATTAATGAAGAGTGGATTAATTAAAAAATTGAAAAAGAAATCTTCGAACGTTGTTGATTGAGAATCAGGTACGTAGAATTACAGTAGAGTTGTTAACTTCAAGTGGTTGCGTGATAAGGTCAAAAGGCACTTGAAGCATCAGAATAGAAGTGTTGTGTCTCCTTCTAGAATAATCTTTGTAATAGATTGTAGTCGTGAGCTATCCAGCATAGATCCAACAAATAGGGTGTTCAATAAAGCCTTAGATGTGGGAGAATTCGCAATGTAGCGCGTGTTGAAAACCCCAGTGTTGACAGAGAGGTGACTAGCCTTGTTGGTTGTTTGAGACGATCTGGCAGTTGTACACGTAGCAGTAGAATAACCTCCAACTTCCTCGAAATTGCTGAAGTGCTGCTCTGCAAGCGCGTGGCCCATTGATGCGAAGAGGTGATAAATGGCGCCAGGTCGGGGGGTATGGGGGGTGCGGAAGGATGTCCCATCCAAACGATTTCAAGGTGTCTTTCACTGGTTTTGCTGTGTGAAACGAAATCTCGTACTGATCTTCCCCATTGCTCATAAACGTCTGCTGATTGTTTCTTGTGAGACATTTAATGCTTGTGCCAATTACTGTTGAGTTTGAGTTGGTTATTCATCCAGTAATGCCTGCAGTTGCTCGTCTTCATACTTTTGTGGTCTACTAGAGCGTGCACTGTCTCTCACGTTTAAATTGTCAAAACCATGTCTCACATGTTCTAATTGATGGAGCGTGTTAACCATATGTTTCTACCAGCAAATGATGACTTTCCACAGCCTTTTACTTTTGATTAAATAAGAAAAGCAATGCGTGCTGCATATGTTCTTTTTCAGGCACAAACTTTGACATGATCACTAAATGATATAACACAGACGCTAGTGTTTGGCGGACTCAACTTGTGTGTGTTGGTAGGTTACTGTCAGACGAACAAACTGATGTATGTGTCAAATTCATACGATGTGTACTGTTTGCTGGCACCATGTCTTAGTGAAACTGGAAAAGACTTATGAATACATCTGGTACAACCATTGTAAACAAACATATCCTGCTACTTTTATCATTTCCATACACAATTTATCCAATCCTGCTGTTTTTCCCACTTTCATTCTTTTGACAGCAGTTTGCACTACTTCCATTGTGATTTCATTCTCAGATTCTCAGATCATCTCGTCTACACTCCTTTTTTTACATTCAGGAGTTCGTCACAATCTTTCTGTCTTTTTCTTATCTCCTTGTGTGTTATTATCTCTCCTTTTCTTCCTCTTTCACCTGATTTGTGTGGACTATTTCTTCCTGAAAGTCCATATAGCATCCTTGTACTACTATACACATCCTCTCCCAACTCTCATAAAAATCCTTCCCAGCATTTCTTTTTTTCTTCACTTACGTCTCGTACCTCCTTTTGCTTTCCTGATACGTTCTACTACTATCTTCACTTTCATCTGTATTCCATAATTCCTATGCTTTCTTATTTTTCACTGTTTACTTTACCATCTCATTCCACCATTGGGTCTTCTTTATCTTCCACTCTTTCAGCTATTCTGCCACAAGCATCTTATGTACAGCTTACACATGTCCTATTCCACTTGCACACTTTCTCCTCAGGTAATCAATTACTGTCTGTGTTTTTCTGTTTCCCCATCCATATCTTCTAATCTTTCTACTATTCTTCTTCCTGAACCACATATGGCACACACTTAACTGGTTTCTCACACAAAATTCCACCAATTTCTCTCCTTCATTCCTTTTCCCATATCCGAAAGGTCCAATTACTTCTTCCATTCCTTTTCTGTTGCATCCTACCATTGTATTAAAAGTCCCCCATGACAGTCACTTCCACATCCTTTATTTCTCTCTCCAGTGTCTCCAGGAATTTCTCCCTATCTTTCTTGCATCCAGTCTGGTGTGCATACACTTGGATGACATCCTTTACTTCATTCTAATAATAATAATAATAATAATAATAATATTGTTTTTACGTCCCACTAACTACTTTTTCTGGTTTTTGGAGACGCTGAGGTGCCAGAATTTTGTCCTGCAGGAGGCCGACTTATTTGAGCACTTTCAAATACCACAGGACTGAGCCGGGATCGAACCTGCCAAGTTGGGCTCAGAAGGCCAACGCTCTACCGTCCGAGCTATTCAGCCTGGCTATATTTCATTCTCTGTTCTTAACTGTACCTTTATTATTATTATTATTATTATTATTATTATTATTATTATTATTATTATTATTATTATTATGAAGTGTACTTTATCTACATACTCATCTTAGATCTTGTTTGGTTACTATTCCCACTCCATTCTTTTCTTTATGTCCTCCACTCCAGTAGAGAGAATATCCCTCCTCACTCACTCTCATGACAACTAAGTTATATTCTCTTCCATGAAGTCGATCAGCTCTTCTGACTTTCCAGTAAGTGACATGAGGTAGATTGTTGCCACCTTCATAATATTCTCTATTAGTTGCCTACTTCTCACAGTTCCCCCCCCCAGCATTTGAACTGCGTGTCGCTTCCGGGGAATGCCCTAGCCTTTACTGAGGCTGATTTAAAAGTGCCGTTTTCATTTTAGGCTGTTATTACAATGGGGTAAACACTCAAAAGGCATTTTAGTGCTACTGCCAGCAGGTGATCAAGCCGTTCCTAACATGGAGTGCAGACATCTTTTGCAGCTGCCCTTTACCCGGGATCAGATGCTACTCGACGGTTTCCAGTGTCATTTCCTATGCTGAGGGGATCATCACCCCACATAAAAAAACTGATCTGCCTGAAGCCGTTGGTCACCTTAGGCTGTCAGGTTATTTACCGCCTTCCCACACTTGGTGTTCAGACACTGGCTGTACGGTCTACCCATTACCATAGCGGGGTAACTGGCCAGATAGTTGGGGAATGAATACCCAAGCTACTGGCCTTTCCTTGGCTTCAATTTACACCCTTTTCTTTTTATTCCCACCCCAGAGGTTTTTCAACTCACAGCCATCCTCTGTTGTTCTCCCGCTGATAGGTACTGTGATTTAGCAGTTTTTCCCCTCAAATCTACAACATCTTTTTAAAAAGTGTTGGTTGTGAATTTCAGGTAGTGTTATGTTCCTTTTTGCAGATCTTAGTGCACCTTTCTTATCCAGTAGAGGCCAGTTTTCCATTTTTCTTGCATCCGGGAGATAGTGGGTTCGAACCCCACTGTTGGCAGCCCTGAAGATGGTTTTCCGTGGTTTCTCATTTTCACACTAGGCAAATGCTGGGGCTGTACCTTAATTAAGGCCACGGCTGCTTCCTTCCCACTCCTAGGCCTTTCCTGTCCCATTGTCGCCATAAGACCTATCTGTGTCGATGCGACGTAAAGCAAATAGCATTTTTCTTGAAGCACGGTTATCGTATATGCCAGTCTTTCAGGGCTCGTTTATCATCACCATCTCCAGCAACTTTCTGTACTAGACTTTCACAAACTCACAAATGTTTGCTCTGGAAACACTACCACAGATATTTAAAAAAAAATATCAACAGTTGTCATCATATATTTGCCATGCTCCCAGTGCTTTGATTTTCTTTGTTCTGTCTCAGTTAAAATGGACTGCTGTGTTGCTTTTCTGAAGCCAAAGTTATCATAATTTTCCCTAATTCTTCTTGCTAGTATTCTTTCCATAATTATTGCAACATAGGATATAATTGTGATTCCTCTGTAACTGTTACATATCTTCTTACTTCCTTTCTTGAAAATAATCACCTTTTGCCAATTTTCTGGGACCTATTTTTCTTTCAATACACTTTTGACATGTTTTTATGTCCACTACTGGTCCTGCTGCTTTTGAATTTTCTGTTACAACTTTATTATAACTTCTTTTTAAACTACTTTTCCTGTCAGACATCTTACTTTGTATCATTCGCTGCATTGTTGTTTCATTTAACAAGTCATGAATATATTTCTCCCTTCTACTTTTTCTTTCTGCTGACATTGTCAGTATTACTCCATGTGCTTTTATATGTATAAATCTAATGTTAACATTTCCCCTCTTCCTATTTTATATTTTCTATCCACTGTTCAGACCATCTCTTGTTTTCTAAGTAGACAATTTACAGCTTTTCTTCTTTTTCAGCAACCACTTACTTAGTTATTTTTGTTAACAGGTGAAAAGTAGGCCTAATGACCACTACAGTTGTGTTGGTAAACAAATTATCTCATAAGAGTAGTTTCAACTGTCTGTATATGGCTGGCTATCTTTAGCAACAAACTCCCAGGACAGGAATATTTCATGTCTTGTCTGTTACCAACCTTTATTCTTTGTATTTCATTGTACTCATTTGTACCCTCTTCAGTCTTTGATGTTTTCCATTTTCTATACAATTTCCTCTTGTCATTCTGCCATGGTTTATCTTTTGATCCTACCTTTCCTAATGTTCTAACTTCTGCACTACCACTAAATGTGCAAATATTTCATAATATCAGTGTCAGTTCATAGGTAATTTATAACTGTTAAGTTCTTCAGTCTGTTGAAACTAATTTGTGAATAAAGAAATTTATAATCTACCTGAAAATCAAAACATATAACAGAATTATACCTCGGAAAAGAAACAACTTATCTCGCAAGACTAGTGTCAGCTGACTGTATATGACCATCTTCAGCAACCAGTTAAGTTGTTTATTTTTTCAAGTATAATTTTGTTATATGTTTTTATTTTCAGGTAGTTTGTAAATTTATTTTTTCACATATTAGTTTTGACAGACTAAAGAACCTAACAGTTATAAATTAAGTCAAAACTGAGAAGAAATAGCTTCAGATACCACGAAAACAAAAAAAGCAAAAATCGTGGGTATGTCAGGAGGAATTTATTAAGAGAATGGACAAAGAAATGTCAGTATTTTTCAGTGGTTGAAGAAAAACCTGTATCATAATCTCCAATCTCTGGCCAATTGACTATTTCTCCTCATCTAGTCTGGTCAGTTTTAGTGCTATCACAATGATAATTGTCTGTGTAAAGTATAATTGTAATATGGAAAACACGCATACGATAGTATTTGTATGAATTATATTAATTTATGTGTTCATTGATTGTACTGTGGTTACTAGCTGTTATACAGTATATTTAGTTTCCTAATTTGTTTCTTTGAAGCTGCTAAATAAACTTTTGAATCTCATAAATAAGTTGTAATGATATTCTTTCTTTAAGCTTAGTCAGTAAAAACTTCATTGCTGAACATACGTCAACTTAGAAAATATTGAAACCAAGCGAGTTGGCTGTGCAGTTAAGGGTGCACAGCTGTGAGCTTGCATTCGGGAGATAGTGGGTTCAAACCGCACTGTCGGCAGCCCTGAAGATGGTTTTCCGTAGTTTCCCATTTTCACACCAGGCAAATGTGTACCTTAATGAAGGCCAAGGCCACGGCTGCTTCCTTCGCACTCCTAGCCCTTTCCTGTCACCATAAGACCTATCTGTGTCGAAGCGACGTAAAGCAGCTTGTAAGAAAAGAAAATACTGGTTTTAGATACAATAATTTTGCATCAAAATGTGCTTATGGAGTTAAATAATCATCTCCTTGTGATAATATTAACTACTTTATGAACATCCTTATAAAAACTGTAAGTGCATTTCTTCTTGCCTTGCCTACAACTTGAAGATGGATTTGTAAGCGGTCTGTGTTCAAAATATTTAACTTGGCTTTTATTTTTTTGTCACATCATTTAAAGTAATGATCGTTAGAATATAAACCTTCACACAGTGCTGCATACTTGTGTTGTTCAGTTATATGGGTGAAGAAATAGAGCAAGTCAGTAACTTTAAGTAGTTCAGAAGTATGATCAGAGATGATATTATGTTTTGCACGACAAAATTATGAAAAGAATTGCCATAACAAAAGAAGGCTTTAAGAAAAAATCAAAATTACTTTGTGGACCACTAAACAAAGATTTTAGGAAAAGACTTGCTAAGTATTATATTTGGAGCATAGCACTGTATGGCACAGAGACTTAGACATTAAGAAAGGAAAATGAGAGAAGATTGTAAGCATTAGAGATGTGGGTATGGAAGAGAATAGAACGAGTGAAATGGGAAGACCGGGTAAGAAATGAGGAGGTATTATGAAGAGTTGAAGAAGAACGAAGTATGGTGCAAATCATTAGAAGGAGAAAAATGAACTGGATCGGACATTGTTTGAGGAGGGACTGTTTACTGAAAGAAGGAATGGTGAGAGGCAAACGAGGAAGAGGAAGGAAAAAATATCAAATGTTGGACAATATCCAAGGAAATAAATATTCGGACATGAAAAACTTGGCGCAGGACAGGCAACAATTGAAGAGGTTCATCCCATGACAAGACCTGCCATAAGGCAGAATACCTAGATGATGATGACATGGTATTGTCTCTGTAAGCTTGCTGAATTTTATGATGCCCTATGTACATATATAAAAATGAATGTATGTCTGTCTCAAATGGACTCAAAAACTACTGGACCGATTTTGCTGAACATTTCACAATTTGTTCTTATTACTCCTGGGAGGGTTTAGGAAATGGTTTAAATGAAATCCAATGGGTAGATTTTTTATGATGGGTAATTTTATTTAATGAATTTAATTACAAAGCTGCACCAATGTTGGATCGACTTGATGCACAGATTGTTGCTAGGTGACAGCAGTCCCATATAATTTACAAAGTTTATTCCACCTACTCAATACTGTACAATAATTGCAATGTCTATAAATACTTGTATTTGGAAAGAATTTACAACTAAACTGGAAGAAGACAGTAAAGGGAATATGAAAATGATATATGGAATAGTAAAATGTAAAAGATCAGATAAAGAAGCAATTGCAGCTCTGGAGACAGCAGATGGGAATATAGTTCACGATATGAAAGATATCACGGATACAATGGGGCAGTATTTTGACAAGCTCCTAAATGGCCCTAAAGAGATCTCTGTTGAAGATGTAGGACAGAAAACAATAGAGGAAGATATCCCAATTACATGGACAGAAGTAGAGCAAGCTCTCCATAGGATGAGAAGTGGTAAGTCAGCAGGAGCTGATGAAATTACAGCTGACATGATTAAAGCTGCTGGTCTGCCAGGAATACAGTGGCTGTATAGAGTTCTCTGAACAATATGGAAGGATAACAAAATACCTGAAGATTGGACAAAAGGGGTGATAGTTCCTATCTTTAAGAAAGGGAGTAGAAGGAAAAGTGATAATTACAGAGGCATTACCCTCTTATCACACGGCCTTAAAATTATGAAGAAGATCATTGAAGCCAGAGTAAGGGACTAGAGCCTATCTTAGAAGAGGAACAACATGGCTTTAGGACTGGAAGAAGCACGACAGATCTGATATTTGCTTTGAGGCTGTTGGTAGAGAAACACTGGGAAAGAGGAAAAGACCTAATTATTGTGTTTATGGATCTTGAAAAGGTGGATGATAATGTTCCTAGGTCAACTATTTGGAAAAGTCTTCGAAAACTTGGTGTACTGGAGTACCTTATTAGGAAGATCCAAATGCTATATACTAATTGTAAAAGCTGTGTCAGAATTGGAGATGGTCACTCTGAATGGTTCAATACAACCAAAGGAGTATAACAGGGAAGTGCCTTATCACCTCTTCTATTCATAGCAGTTATGGATACCGTTTTAAAGGAACTAAAAGGAAAAGGTAATAAAGATCTTCAGGCTCTGGTGTTTGCAGATGACATGGCAATATGGGATGAAACAGAGATGGGAGGGCAAAATAATCTGAATGCATGGTGTAAGAAGTTTGATGATTATGGAATGAAATTGAACCCATCAAAAACAGTAGCATTGAAAATCAGCAGACATAATACAGAATGCAACATAAAAATACAGGACCACCAAGTTGAAGTAGTACACCAATTCAGTTATTTAGGAAGCATAATGGCTGGTAATAACAGAGCTGAGATAGAAATAACAGAGTAACCAAAGGCTCTAACTTTGACAGTATCATTAGACACCTACAATGGGATGAGAAGGTCCCACAAAGAACAAAAATGACCCTGTACAAGTCATATTTCATTCCCATCCTTACATATTCTCTGGAAACCTGCACACTAACATCAAAGAATTGTAGTAGGATTCAAGCCTGTGAAATGAAATTTCTTAGAACTGCCCTCCAAAACACCTGACTTGATCATGTGAAAAATGATGAGATCTGATCTAACCTAAATGAATCGATGGAGGAAAGACTTAGGTCATCTAGGCTTAAATGGTTTGGATGAATAGCACAAGGTTACCATGTGCTTATTTGGAAAAGAGAATAACAGGTAGAAGACCAAGAAGAAGATGGATGGACCAACTGAGGGAAGAGGATGGAATTGAGAATCTGTCTGTTTTTGAATAGGCAACTTTGGAAGACGCTTGTTTTCAAACACCCTATCCGGCTCACTGGAAGGGCAAACCGATGATGATGATGAGTAGGTGGAATATAGTTTGTAAATTACTTTAATTCAATACGGAACCAATAATGAAATTTATAACCTTGAATCATGATAGTCCAGTAAGAAATGCTGTATATAGGAGGATGGGAACACATTGCCGTGTTTTATGAAATACGTTCTTGCTAGGAAGGTTCATGACCTTGCCTCTTATTTGAAAATAGCAATCCAGCATGCCATGATAAAGATGTACTTTCATGTCATAGAGCCAACTTTGGTAGGTCTGCCCAGCTTGAAGAATTTAGCTGTGTATTAGATGTGAAAAATATTTAAGAAATGTGAAAAAGGTGGAATATCAACAGTGGAATAACACGAGTTATCACCCACTCCTAACAAACAGCAACTGAGGGTTCCCAACGAGCAAAGGTGAGTGTATGTAATATAATATACAAAAATGTAAGTATGTAGGCTTTGAGTATAAATTCCACATCTCCTCCTAAACCACTGGAGCAATTTCAACCAAACTTGGTACACTTATGACTTACTATCTGGAGACAAACGCTGTGGGGTAAGCCATCCTTAGCACCCCTAGGAATGGGGTGGGTGGGGGTGACATATAAAAATAATCTAATTTATAGTTTTCAGGGTCGCTGAGACAAACAGTGACACTCCGGACGTCGTTTCAGCATAAGGGGTGAAAGAGAAAATTTTCAAAACTGACCGAGATTATGGATATAATGTGTATGTTCCAACATAGTTCTCAACCAAACTACAAATGTGACTTACTATCTGAAAAAGAAAATAATATAGAGGGCATGACATCCCTAGCACCCTTAGGAGTGCAGGTGAAATGTAAAATTAATCGAAAATGACCAATGTTGCTGTGGAATCCACAGATTTTGGGGTCTCTGAGATGAACTGTGACACTCTACATGCCGTTTAACTCAGTGTTCATCCCCATTTGACATAAGGGGTGAAAAAGAAAATGTCCAAAAATTACCAAAATTATGGACATGTGTGTATGTTCCAGCATAGCTGTGAACTAAACTTGGCACACGTAATATCACTTACTACCTGAAAAAAATACTGTGACCGGACAAGTTGGCTGTGCGGTTAGAATCGCGCAGCTGTGAGCTTTCATCCGGGAGATAGTGGGTTCAAACCCCACTTTTGGCAGCCTTGAAGATAGTTTTCCATGGTTTCCCATTTTCACACCAAGCAAATGCTGGGGCTGTACCTTAATTAAGGCCACAGCCATTTCCTTCCCATTCCTAGGCCTTTCCTTTCCCATCGTCACCATAAGACCTATCTGTGTTGGTGCGACGTAAAACAAATAGCCAAAAAATACTGTGGGGGTTAAGACACCCTTAGCAACCCTAGGAATGGAGGAAGAAAGGGGTGAAATATAAAAATAACACAAAATGACTAATATTAATGTATAATCAATAGTTTTGGGGGTCACTGATATGAATAATGACACTCCGGATGTCGTTTAAGTCCAAGTTCAGTCCCCACCGGCATGGAGGGGTAAAAAAAAAGTATTGAAAATGACAGAGATTACGGATGAATGTAGCTCACAACAAAACTTGGTACACATATAAATTACTATCTGGAAAAATTACGGTAGGGGCAATAAACCCCTAGCACCCCTAAAAGAATGGTGTAAAATGCAAAAATATCCAAAAATCCATGGTTTCTTGGAGTAGCTGAGATGAACTATGACACTCTAGATGCCGTTTAAAGTAGTGGTGTGACTAGCAGTAATTTTACACTCGCAGGTCAAACTGTGATTGCTATTTTGAAGTAGCAGTGATTTTTAACTGTGATTCAGCCAACACCACCTAGGATACAAGACCACTCGAAATGAGACCATCATCACTCTGCGGCCTACAGGAGTACCGAGGAGTACGATATCGCGCATCATTCAGTACACGGGCGAACCCGCGCTAACGCTGAAAACAAATACTCATTTTCAGAATCATATTTTAAAAAAGTTATATACATCACCTTTTTTCAAAAAGTACACCACTGTACGAATCAATGAGGACTATTTTTTTATAATTGCTAGTTGATGTACCTGTGCTTCCCTACTGGATTTTCAGAAAGACTGAATTTGTGGTTTTCCTAACAGAAGTCAGCATAGGTCATTACAAAAAAGTCAGTAGGAATGTAACGATTAAAAGCAACGTTATAATATAAAATACTCGATCAAATGAAAAACTGTAGATTTTCTCACTTTTAACGAACAGTACTACGGTGATATAGATGTTGATTCCCATAGGGAATCAGAAATATTTGTTCCGAATGAGTGAATTTATAATACCAATATAAATGGTCCGTTATTGGACATTATAAATTATCCAGCTAACTCATTCCTGGTTGCCAGCGTTTTGCACCCGTGTGCTAGGCTGGGCTCATCAGTTGGTACCTAGCACACCTACCAAGACGCATGGCTAGTGCATACCGTGGAGGCCATTGTGTAGGCTAATTGTAGTCACTGGCAGTGCCAATGCACTGTGAGAGACTTTGTCTCACTACTAAAAATTGATGCCTGCTTGGCCATTAGATGATATAGATATTGATTCCCATAGGGAATCAGAAATATTTGTTCCGAATGAGTAAATTTATAATACCAATATAAATGGTCTGTTATTGGACAGTATAAATTTTCCAGCTAACTCATTCCTGGTTACCAGCGTTTCACCCCCGTCTGTCATAAAGGAAAAAAGAGTACTGTGTGCTTGATGAAAAGATATTGTCACAACATTACATAGTATTCAATAGTATAATTTGTGAATAAAATAACTAAAACCATAATAGATCTTCTAAGAAATATTTTCTTAATTACCTGTGACCAACCTAATGTAGCCTTTTGAACAGGTATAACGCTCCCTTCAAAATCACTAAATGTTGCGGTAATAGGCTGGAGAAGTGCTATTGCTAGAAGTGTAATAATCATCAAGAACATGACAATAACCTTTTACCTGAAATATTAAATAATTATGTAAACAATAAATCCCATGTGACTTTTTGAGACAGTCATAAGTTGAAATGTTTATTTTTTGTTACAAAATAAACAAGCAAAAACGATATTTCTTTATATTAAACAGTAATTTAGGATAAAATGTTTTAAGGAATGAATTGAGAAAAAAAGAAAAAAGCCTCCATGGCTCAGGTGGCAGCGTGCCGGCCTCTCACTGCTGGTTCCGTGGTTAAAATCCCGGTCACTCCATGTGAGATTTATGCTGGACAAAGCAGAGGCAGGGCAGGTTTTTCTCCGGGTACTCCGGTTTTCCCTGTCATAATTCATTCCAGCAACACTCTCCAATTTCATTTCATCTGTCATTCATTAATCATTTCTCCAGAGGAGTGTGGCGGGTTTCGGCAGCCGGCACAATTATTATCCTCTCTACGAACCTACTATGCTGGCGTAGCAGGGGGAGAGGTGATACTCCCACGTGGCGCGTCCCAGGTGGCAGATAGGGGGGTCCTAATCGGCTTGCCGGCGAACTTGAGGGAAATAGAATACCTCTCGCGGACCAAACACACTACCCCCTGCGGGTGGGGGACGCACATGTAGAATACACCCGCAGTATCCCCTGCCAGTCGTATGAGTCGACTAAAAGGGGCGACCTAGGCGCGGACATGGATTGCGGTTTGGTATAATGTGTTGGACCTCCTGTGGATGGGAGGGGTTGAATACATTCACAGGTAATCCTTGCATTTTTTAAGGTTATAAACTTCATAACTGGTTCCGTATTGAGTTGAGATTACACATAAAGTAAATACAAAAACTTATTATTTCCACCTTCTCAATATATATCAATCCTGCAATGTTTACAATATAATAATAATAATAATAATAATAATAATAATAATAATAATAACAATATAATAATGTAATTGCAGGATTGATATGTATTGAGAAGGTGGAAATAATTTTTTGTATTTACTTTATGTGTAATCCTTGCCTGTTGTAGAAGGCGACTTAAAGTGTCATGTGGCCATGGTCTCGTCTTTATTTTTTATTATTTTTCCGAGGGTCAGATGTAGACCATATCAAAATTTTGATGTGCGTGCTGCCCGGAGATGGGCCTCTTACGTGTGCGATTACGCCCAAAAGCCCGCAATTGCCCACCCAGGAATATTGCGGGTGGGAACGCCATGTACCTTGGCAGTAGTACCCGCCTGACAACACAGATCCCCGCACAGCCAAATGCCAGAAGAACATATTTATTAATTATTTTTTATTTTTTCTCTATATTTAGTGCTCTGTACATGCTATGGGGTACATGCTATTGCGGGTGACTGGAGGAAGGGATTCCTAGTGCTCATTGCCTCAGTCATCCCGTATTAGGCATCGTCCAACATCAAACCCCGGGCAGTACCTGCTATGACCAGGTGGGTATTGCCTTGGCTGCTTGGTTTGGCTACAGAAACCCCGGAGTGGGTAGCATTCGGAGAGGAAGTTTCCTAACGAAGTCACCCTTCTCAAGGTGGTCCCCCACCCAAGTCTTTAACATTTGCTTCCCTGAGAGGTTCAACTCCCTGGGAACATGCGCAGCATGAAGGAATGGGATCCAGCTTCCCTAGGTTTCTGGTCACTACCAGAACCAATGGGCATGATTTTAAGCTGGAGAAATTGATATTTTTTAGTAGACACATTGAAAACGTCTACGGCCAACTTGAGGACCTCAAGAAAATGTGCAACAATAGTTTGCTTTTGAAGACGCGTACTGCACTGCAAGCTGATCACTTGCTTAAGTGTTACCACTTTGGCGACATCCCTGTCAAAGTGGAGGAGCACAAGTCCTTGAAACTGGTTCGCGGAGTCATCTTTCACTGCGACCTTATTTTGAACACTGACGATGAGTTGATGAAAGACATGAAGAACCGTGGCGTGACACACATCCGGCGCATTACGCGCAAGATCAACGGTGAAGACGTTGCCACTGGTGCCTTCATTGTCTCTTTCAAGTTGTCAGTGTTACCAGAGAGGGTTTCTCAAATTGTATTGACTAGAATTTATCACTGTGTGAGTTGGGGTTTCTTCAACTGATATGGTCGCCTGAGTCGTAAGAATTTTAACAATACCGGAACCTTGGTTAAAGTCATTCCTGTTAGGGTTTGAAACAGTTGGAATATTCCTTTAGAAAGAAGCATGGTTATGTTTTAAGATTAAAGCGTGTAAGTAGGATACATATTGTTGATTTCATTCATTGCTTATCGGTTAAAAATATTTGGAAAATTCCGTCATTCTTGTTGATAAACTTCCCATTGGTGCATATTCAATCTGGGAGGAATATGAGTTGTCTGTAACTGGATAAGATAAAAAACGGGGAATTAGAATGATGAATGTGGAACCCAATACGGTAATAAATGTAGAGTGAGTGTTTATCGTATGAACTTACTTGTCTTGTCGACGTTAGCTGGGACCAATTGTTCCGGTTAAGCTTGCTGCTCCTAGTGTAGTATTGATGCTGTAGCGGAAGGGTGGAGCGTGGTGGGGAAGGGGGCGTGAGTTTCAAATCGTGCGTCTGTATTGTTGCTTGAGAGGCGTTACTTGAATTGGATTGGGCGGGTATTTAGATTAAGTTAGTTTACTATAAGTTCCAATGTTATAGTTTTAATCCTTGACCTTAAGTTTAATATAGGCTGAAGATGTCCATAACTAGGGCGAAACATGTCCCTAACTGGTGTGTTTAATTCATGTAGAATTTAACCACTAAAAATATATATTTGTATTGAATAGGTGGACACAATATTTTTAATCTTGAAAGAGTTTACCCATAAACGTTACCCTAGACAGCCTACTGCGGCCAACTTGGTAACATTTAAGAAACTCCGCGCTAAAGCACGAGTTCTTATTCGCCAAGGTAAGAAGGCTTCATGGGAGAGATATGTGTCGTCTATGACGTCACATACTCCATCATCTCAAGTGTGGACTAAGCTTCGACAGATTTCGGGTATCCAAGGATCATCTCCTGTACCGGGAATCTCCATTGCAGGCAGTGTCGCCACTGACCCTCTCACGATTGCAAACCATCTAGCTAGTCATTTCGCGGATGTATCTGGCTCCAGGAATTACCATTGTGACTTCCTCGCTCTGAAGCGGGAGGCAGAACGTTATCACCTTAATTTTGCCACTCAAGCTTCAGAGGACTACAATGTGCCCTTTACGGAGTGGCAACATTGCAGCACCTTAGCGCTTTGCAAGGACATGTCTCCTGGACCGGACAAAATCCATAACCAGATGTTGAAACATCTTAGTGACGATAGTCTACTATATCTCCTTTGTGTGTTCAACCAAATCTGGATAGAGGGTGATTTTCCGTCTCAGTGGCAAGAGGGCATAGTCATTCCTGTCCTCAAGCCTGACAAGGATCCTAAGTATGCAGGAAGTTACAGACCTATTTGTCTTACAAACTGCCTGTGTAAGCTATTTGAGAGGATGGTAAATCACCGACTCGTGTGGTATCTGGAGAAACAAGGACTCTTGTCCGAGTACCAATGTGGTTTTCAAGCCGCTCGCTCGACCACTGACCAATTGGTACACCTGGAGAGCTCTATCCAGGATGCGTTTCTCCGCAAACAGCATTTCGTAGCTGTTTTCTTTGACTTAGAGAAGGCCTATGACACCACATGGCGATATGGTATCCTTTCAGTCCTGCATCAATGGAGATTCCGTGGTCCCTTGCCGGTATTTATTGCGAAATTTTTGTCCCGCCGTCTATTCCGAGTACGGGGGACATATTCGTAATACCATGTTCAGGAAAATGGAGTTCCCACAGGGATCAGTCCTTAGTGTCATTCTGTTCACGATTGCCATAAACGGTATTGTCGCTGCTGCTGGTTCAGCAGTCATACCGTCGTTATATGTGGACGATTTTGCTCTGCACTATAGCTCGTGTAATATGCCGGTCGCAGAGCGACAATTACAGCAAGCTATTAGGAGAGTGGAACAGTGGGCCTTAGAACATGGCTTTCGGTTTTCCACCGCAAAGTCCTCTGTTGTCCACTTTTGTCAGCTCCGTACTCTTCATCCACAACCTGAGCTTTATATAGCAAATGTCGCTCTTCCAATTGTTGACACTTACCGATTTCTTGTGCTCCTTTTCGATAGCAAATTATCATGGGAGCCACATGTGCGGCAGTTAAAAGTGCAATGCACTAAGAAGCTTAATATCATGAAGTTTCTTAGCAGCACTAATTGGGGTGTTGACCGCACGGTGCTTCTATGATTCTATAGGGCACATATTTTATTCCGGCTAGACTACGGCAGTGCAGCATATGGCTCAGCAAGGCGAAGCGTGCTTACGAAGCTGAACAGCATCCACCACAGCGGGATTAGGTTGGCGACGGGAGCTTTTCGTACAAGCCCCATTGCCAGTCTGCTCGCTGAGTCTGGTGTGCCGCCTTTACACATGAGGCGCCAGCTGTTCCTACTTACATATGCTGCAAATTTGGGACAGATGCCACTTCATCCAAGCTATCCTTGCGTGTTCAACAATGGCAACCGTTTGCTGTACGCTGCTTGTCCTCGAGCAGTGCGGCCGGTTGGGATACGCTTGGATAGCAGTTACAGATTGTTTCATGTACCTTCGGTTCTTTGCCTTGTCCGACAATCAAGTGGGGTACATCCGTGGGTAGTACGACCTGAAATAATCCTGGATCTGCACACTGGCCTGAAAGAAAACACGGACCCTTTGATTTATCGGAGGCTCTTCCTGTCCGTTGTTGGCCGCTATCCAGGCTCGGTCATCATCTACACGGATGGTTGTAGGACGGATACGAAGGTGGGCTGTGCGTTCGTTGTCGACAATGATAAGTTTCTTTTTGCTCTCCCGAAAACCTGTAGTGTGTACACAGCAGAGCTCTATGCTATCTGTGAAGCTCTGCGGTATGCACTGTCCAATGGATGCCGACACTTTCTTCTGTGTACTGACTTCTTGAGCTCGCTACAGTCTATTGATACTTGTTTCCCTTGACACCCTCTGGTGCAGCAGATCCAGGACCTGCTGGCCAGGTGTTCGGATGCCGGCACCAGAATCACTTTAATGTGGCTCCCAAGCCACATGGGTGTGGATGGAAATGAATTAGCAGATCAGGCTGCCAAGGAGGCAGTTACACTGCCCCCGTTGCCTTTCAAGGTTCCAGCAAGTGATATTCGCACTCAGCTGAGACATCTGGTTATGTCCCATTGGGAGATGGAGTGGCAGGCCATTCCACTTCCCAATAAGCTGAGAGCAATAAATGGAACAACGAAGGTATGGAGGACTTCGCTTCGGGCTTCGCGGAGGGAAGCCGTGGTATTATGTCGTCTTCGGATGGTATCCTGACTCACTCCCATCTTTTGAAAGGAGAACCCCCTCCGGTGTGTACCTGCGGCGACCATCTTACCGTGGTACACATCCTTACGGAGTGTATGGACCATGTCGATCTTCGCTGTAGTCTTAACCTCCCAGTACCATCTCCCTTATCTTGCGAGATGACGAGCAGTCAGCAGATCTCGTCATCCACTTTATGAGGGATAGTGGTCTGTTTTATCGTGTCTAATGATGTCCTTTGTCCTAGTGTATTTGTGTCAATTGTGCTTTTATCCCATTGACTTCATTTTAGTATGTGTTGTGTATTTTAATGTGTTATTTTAACGTCTAATGTATATTATGTATATATATCTGCATTACCAGGCAATGCCTTATTCCTTCTTTTTCTTGTATTTCCTCTTATCTTACTAGAAAATAAGGCATTGCGAATTAGATCCACTGATTGTTTTAATCTCATACTCATTTTCTTATCACCATTTTTTTTTAAATTCTTGTCAGTGGATACATTTTAAAATTTTAAATCATGTCGTCCGTCTCGTTTCATCAGGGGCCGATGACCTTCGATGTTAGGCCCCTTAAAACAACAATCATCATCATCATCATCATCATCATCATCATCCTATCCTCGCTGCTAGATGGGGGCTTCATTCATTCCATTTCTGACCCGGTCATTGACTGGAAAAAGGCTGTGGATTTTTATTACATTGAGAATGAAAGGAAATATTTAGAGAGAATATGAGAGACAAAGACCATGGCTAGCCAGTTCGAACCCCATTGGTAGAAAAATGTTTACCATCAGAATATTGGCCAGCAGGGTAGGAGAGGTTATGGTATATGATTTGTAATGAATTTATCATCACCATATTGTGTGTCAAAAGCCTGGATTCAATTAAAAACATCCACTGTGTTCGTGTGGAGTGAGGGCATTGACGCTGTCAATTGTGATTTGTCCATCAGATGGGGACATTACCGGTAAGCCTTAAACAAACCCCTTGGTGTTATTCGACAGGAGTAGGCTATGTGCCGACACTGGGTTTCACCTTCTCCCTACCTTATTATCATCATCATCATTATCTTATACTCAGATGCACAGGTGGCCCATGGGTGTTAAGTAGAAAGACCTGTACCAGGTGTAAATATACAATTAAAAGGGTCCACCTTAGACAATAGGCCTACACACCATGTCTTAAAGAAACTTTAGGTACTAAGACAATAAAAGGTACCTTTTAATTGTATTTTTTCTTGTAACATGCAGTCAATATGGAAGAACCTAAAGATGTTAGAAATGGAGTTGAACAGAAGGAGACCTAGAGGAAGACCAAGGGACAAATGGCTGAAAGGTGTAAAGAAGAGCATCGAGGCAAGAGGAGGGAACTGGACGATAGTGACAGAAGAGAAGTGGTGGATGGACAGAAAACAATGGAGAGGCTTATGTTCCAAGCAGACCCATCCTGTGGTTGGAAACTGCTCCAGGTGATGATGATGATGGAAGAACCTAAACATGAGATTCTTAAATTGCAATGCACCAGACGAGCCAAACAGGTCCTTGGATATTTGTGGCGCTATAAAAGCCTTACACTAAATAAAATAACCTGTATTTTGTGAGGTATTTCTGCACTCAGACCTCCATCTTTGGCCAGGTACTTAAAAGAGTCAGCAATCTTCAGCCTTGTTTCACTCATCTGAATCCCTTCATTCCCGTCATCAGACACTCCAGATCCCATGTACTCAGTTTTCTGCCTACTAATCAAGAACCATTCTCCAGTTTTCCAGCTTCTTTTCTATTTCAGCTTTCTTCAAACCACACAGGACGATATCTTCAAAAATCATGACAAGGGTAATGAGTCTCTGATTCTCTCAGATATGACATCCGTTATCAGAAGAAAGATGGACTTATATATGACCCTGGTGCAAACCTATTTGTACTGGTATACATTCCAATATGCTCACACTTGTCCTTACTTGTGCTTGATATAGCTTGTTTCCCTTTATTAATATGGTATTTTAAATATAAGAGACAAGATAGGCATAAACACACAAAGAGAAAAACCAAGATCAAAGTTTGCATCATTACAATGCATTCTTCATCAAACTTAACAACAAGCTAACTTTATCAAGGGCTGGGTATCAAGACTAGGGGCTGCCTGGCCGAGGGGGTAAAGGCGTGTTCGGTTCACCCGGAAGGGGAATTCCTCAAGGCAGTATTATCAGACCTTTATGTTTTCTTGTATATATAAATGATATGAGTAAAGGAGTGGAATCGGAGGTTGAGACAGAGGATAAGAACAGAAAGTACAATACAGCGCTGGTAGTGAAATAATTAAAATCATTAGGATATCATTGTTACCAGTCAGTCAATCAGAATGTTCAAACATAAAAACAAGAGTGAAAATATATAAGAGTGTTCATCATGGCTGAGTTAGAAAAAACATGTAATCGTGTTGCCAGAGGTTAAAAACATAAGGTACAACACAGAGCTGGCAGTGTAATAATCAAACTCATGGCTGCCAGTCAGTTAATAAGAATGTTCATACATAACAAAACATGATGGTTATATTCTTTTAAGTGAAGAAATAATTAAATCCCACTCTTGTATAGATACGTGAGAACGGGCGAGAGAAATCATATATTGTAGCAGACATGGAGTAGTAACACTTCAAACAGGATTGATCACGCCTGAAGCCGCTTCATTTTTGCTGGGAGTTAAAGACCAAAACGGAAAAAATAAGATGCCAAGTGCGTGAACTGAAATCTCTTATGTTGGATGAGCGTTGACCAGAGACATTAGCCATTCAAGGGGGTCTGTTAAATTTATGCCCGTTGCTGCGTGTGTTGTATCTGTGTGCTTGCCTAGGCGGAGACTAAGTTTTTTTTTCTTAGCCATGTTGTAACATTGTATGTTTTTTCACACTAGTTTTAAGCCTATTTTCATTTTCTAAATATAAATGTTGATTCTTAGGGTGCCATATATGTTAAGGACACTAGGTTCAGGGCCCTGACCTAACTTTAGGCTAAGATTTATTTTCGGCTGATGATGCTTAAGACTGTTAAGCGAAACATGTCCCATCTTACAACGCCTGTTGTAATGTTTATTTCCTAAATATAAGGAAAGATAAGTATTGGAAAGGTGGTGTTAACTATTATTCTTGTTTTAATGTTCATAAGTGGTATGTTCCGAGCTGTCAGCGGAGAGATGGCGTGGAATGACATCAGTAGACGAATAAGTTTGAGTGGCATTTATAAAAGTAGGAAAGATCACAATATGAAGATAAAGTTGGAATTCAAGAGGACAAACTGGGCCAAATATTAATTTATAGGAAGGGGAGTTATGGATTGGAATAACTTACCAAGGGAGACGTTCAATAAATTTCCAATTTCTTTTAAATCATTTAGGAAAAGGCTTAGAAATCAACAGATAGGGAATCTGCCACCTGGGCGACTGCCCTAAATGCAGATCAGTATTGATTGATTGATTGGTTGATTGATTGATTGATTGATTGATTGATTGATTGATTGATTGATTGATTGATTGATTGATTGATTGATTGATTGACGTGGGTTCAAATTCCCGTCAGGAAGTGTAAAATTTAAGTAACGAGATCTCCACTTCCGGAGGTGCATATGGCCCTGAGGTTCACTCAGCCTACACCAAAAATGAATACCAGGTTAATTCCTGGGGGCAAAGGCAGCCGGGCGTAGAGCTAACCACTCTACCCCACTACGTGCCGTGGTTAACAATGGTGGAAGCCTTTACCTTCCACTCCTCCAAGGGCCTTCATGGTGACTTTGTCTTTTTGGGTATCAAGACTTGTAGATACAAGCATTTATGAGATCGCTTCAGTTTTTATCCAGGAAGTGCAAAATAAGGAAGAAATCTGAGCAAATACAAGAAAAAGGAAATGCAAAAGGTAAAAATGAATCTAGTGTGTTAAATATATTAAACAGATAGTGACATAAGCTTCTTGTCTTCAGATGTATTCTTGTTCAGTTTTATGTCCTATCATCACTGTTTTTGTCAGGAGAAAATATATAAAAATACCAAGCAAGAACATTTTAGCCCAAATATAAAAGAAATGTATCACTTTGATTCAATATTATTTGTCCATTCTCCAAATTGTTGTATAGTTGGATACAGCTATACTTCATAATTACAGTATTTATTATCCCGAGTTTGCCTTCAATAATGTCTTTCCGAGTAAACAGTGACAAGAAAATTTGTCAAGCTTCTGTCATCAGAAGTATCATTAGTTGTTACGGTGTAGCAAACTTTTGAAAGTGTTTCATTTATTGAACGCATTAGCTGATATAAACCAAAAGAATATTACATGCAATGCAGTTACATGAAATCTGTTAGATGAAGGCTGGCCCCGCAGTCTAGAGGTAGCGAGTCTGCCACTTACCACAGAAGTCCTGACCAGGTCAGAGAGTTTTACCTGAATCTGAGGACTCAGCCTGTGTGAGAACAATTGAGGAGCTATCTCAACGTGAGATAGCAATCCCAGCCTAGAAAGCCAAGAATTACAGCCAAGAAGATCCGTCGTGCTGACTTTGCATCATCTCATAATCTCCAGGTCTTCAGACTGAGACTGAGTAGTGGTCATTTTGTAAGTCAAGGCCATCAGGGTTGTTTTGCCATATGTATGGGTATCAGATGAAAAATGTGCGCCTTATAATGTTATTCCAAGAGATGCTTCAACTGTTTATTGCACACAGCCTATTCAACTGATTTCTAATAAAATGTATATGCTAAATAATTTTCAAAGTTCTTCCATTCATTAATTAGGCTATATATTATGCTTATTGCTTTGAAAATGAAGATGTTTAACTACTGTACTTGTTTCTTTCCTGGTATCTTGCCTGTCATAAGAGGTGAATAAAAGGGGATAACTCCCAGGACTCTCTACTTCAGACTGAGTGAGTGGGTGTGTGGTCTGGGTCACAGCTGTCAGCTTGCATTAGGGAGATAGTGGGTTTGAACCTCACTGTCAGCAGCCCTGAGAATGGTTCTCCATGATTTCCCATTTTCACACCAGGCAATTGCTGGGTCTGTACCTTAATTAAGGCCACAGCCGCTTCCTTCTCACTCCTAGCCCTTTCTTATCCCATCGTTGCCATAAGACCTATCTGTGTCGGTGCAACGTAAAGCCACTTGTAAAAAAAAAAATAATAATAATGAAAAAGAACCAATGTAATGTTAATTCCAAGATGTCAGGTTGTGATAGTAATATTTTTAAGGTTATTATTATGAAATTGGCACACTGAAACAAATGAAGAATGCTCTTTTGAAGAGTGGGATTCGAACCCACTATACCCAAATGCAAACTCACATCTACTTGACCCAAAGGACACAGCCAACTTGTTTGGTGGACACAACATCAATCTTTACTTCTTTGCTTATATTGATTCTCTTATACATACCTACATGTTATGAAGCTGAAATACTTGAAAACTAAAAAAAACTGCTGGGTGCCATCACTGGCTAATTGAAACTCAACCAAAGCTAGTACCTATAATTAAGAACACCAGTGCTATGAATGATTTTAATGATTTTTATTACCAGATTGTTCTCTTACCTTTATTCACACATTCAAGACATCAGAGGCCTATATGAACATTTTTAAAATGCATGATGCCATATGCATAATGATCAGTATTTTCTTGTACCACTTGAACTGTTGTCATGAAACTTGGCATAATATCCAGTAAAAAAATTGTAATAACAGAAAATACATACATGTGTAGGAAAATGGTGGATGCCATGTAAGTATGTGTTGATAGAATATACATAAAAGAAAGAAAATATCACTCAAATCTACCTAAGGTGCATTATAATTTTGTGATAATTGTTCTTTGTTCAAACCAGCCAAAGTAATAAAACTGTAAAGAAACCTAGTCTCATTAAGAGTATTGTTCTGGATTCTATTACATTCAGTACTCTTACAAGACTCTGTTAAATGCTTATTAATATTTTCCTAAAACAACATGTTTATTTAACAGCTATTAATCTAAAACAACCTATTTTTGGAGGCATAATAGGTTAAATTCACCAGCATACAATATTCTGCAGTAGTATTGAGAAATTTAATGTCTTTACTTTTGTTTTTTACATGGGCTACTATGCCAAATTTCATGACAAGTCATACAAGAAAATTTTCAATTAATGGTAAATGAACTTACACATGGAACTGGTATGTATATTCTGTATAAAATTTGTATGGAAATGTTTGTTTATAACAGAGAACTAACCACTTCAATGGTTTAAAGCAGGGGTTTCCAATTTGTAAGAACTCAAGGGCCATTTTGGAAACCTTAGTCATGTTCGCGGGCCGCACTTGAATAGGCCAATTTTCTTAAAATTCTGCAAATAGTACAAAAGCAACATTATGAAATAATATGCACATTTTAATTGAAAGGGGGTTTTGATAATTTTAATTGCTTAAAACATTATTTTAAAATTGCATAAAAGAGTGAAATTTGGAGCCAGGCTGAGTGGCTCACACGGTTAAGGCACCGGCCTTCTGACCCCAGCTTGGCAGGTTCGATCCTGGCTCAGTTTGGTGGGACTTGAAGGTGGTGCTCAAGTACGTCAGCCTTGTGCCGGCAGATTTATTGGCACGTGAAAGAACTCCTGCGGGACAAAATTTTGACACCTCGGCATCTCTGAAAAACATAAAAAGTAGTCAGTGGGACACAAAAATAACAACGTTATTACTTTAAATTTGGATTTAAATGTTTTAAAATAAAAATATTCTGTTGAGAACAAGTGAATACTTGAAAAGAGGAACTAGTATTAAAGAATAATTAGTTTTGACTTTGGTCTATAAACTGTATAAAAATTAATACGTTTTTGAACGAGCTATTAAATATTTTGTGACTTTTCTTCACATTATTTCTTACAGTGCTCTCACAGGTCGCAAAAATGATTTTGCGGGTCACATGCGGCCCGTGGGCCGCCTTTTGGAAACCCCTGGTTTAAAGCTTAACTATTATTTCTGTAAGAAACTAGCCTATTTTATTTTTTTTATACCTTTTTTAAAATAATTGTATCAATTGCTCCCACTGTTTAGCTGATACTGCTGTAAGGTACATGCTTTCTTAAGACCTTTGTATATATTCCTTCACCGTTAGTTGAGATGACAGCTGAGTGATGAGGAAATTTCTAACAATGACATCTTGAATTATTCATATTCCTTCACCAAGCATAATTTTAATTGCTTAAAACATTATTTTAAAATTGCATAAAAGAGTGAAATTTGGAGCCAGACTGAGTGGCTTACACGGTTGAGGCACCGGCCTTTTGACCCCAGGTTCGATCCTGACTCAGTTTAAATGAATGTTAGGGAACAGTTATTTGAACATATCTTCATTTAACATTTTTGCTACACGTTTGAGTAACAGTGAATGTTTGGGTACAATAAATTTAGTTGTGATTGAAGATCTCAGTGTTCTGGTAAGTAAAGAGAGGTGATCTTTTATCAAGATCTCAGTAGTAAAAAAAAGGAGAAAAACAATAAATACACTTTTGTTCTAGATTGACATGTCTTGTTCACTCTGCAACCTTCTGTGACCAAACTATTGCTTTAGTGAGCACTGTGGTCTCATCTACAAACATGCCTCTCACCTTGAGATTATTCAATGGGTGATATGAATAAACCGGAGACGTATCTCTTGTCTCATAAATATTAAGACAGGTCTCAAATGTATATGAATAAAAAAGCGACGTCTCAGCAGTGACCTTTGCTCCTTGAGACACAGCTCGTTAGTGGATTCTCTCGGAGACACATCTCCAAATGTATATGAATAAACTGGAGCTTAGTCTCTCTGAATGGAGACTGATCTCAGAATTTCTTGAGACTGCCCAGAAGGTGACTCAGGGCTATAGAATCAGGCTGAAAACGTTATGGCGGAGTTTATGATGGTTTTACGACGGAGAAGAAAAATTTATAAAGCACTAAGAGATTCTCTCGAACATGATTATAAAGATCTCTACCATTTCCGGAAAGAAAATGTGGAATGGTTAGCACAACATTTTCTGGAGCCAATACACGAGACATTCATATAACAATAATGATAAACATGATGACGATGATAGCCATTAGCGATAGGATTTACATGCATCATAAAGTCTAAAATGTTCAAAATCAAATCAGTAATATGCAAAATCGTGCAACATACAATTCTGAAAATTTTCTTAGTAATTATTAAATTCATTTAATTATTCTTAATCTATTCCACATTTGTGATTTTTTTCTGTTTGTTGACTTTTTTCTATTCACAAAATATGACTAACATTTTATAAATAAAATGAATTCACAGTCACGGAAAAGGCCAAAACAAAACATAGCTATGTTTAAGATATGACTTACAATTATTCAAGGCTTTCATTATTTGTCCTGCTCCTTAGCTGAATAGTCAGTGTAGTACTTTCGGTTCAGGGGGCCCGGGTTCGATTTGCGGTCGGGTCAGAGATTTTTAACCTTGAATCCTCAACATTCCTGCAACTCACACACAACACTATCCTCCACTACAATAACATGACAGATGACACCCATCCTCGTCGGAGGGCCTGCCTTACAAGGGCTGTACCAGGCTAGAAATAGCCACATGAAATTATTATTATTATTATTATTATTATTATTATTATTATATCTGGAAGGATATTTTTTCAAGTCTGAAAATTATCGCTCTCTACCACATGTTGGCCAAATGATATTGAACGAATGTGTGAGTATCTTTGGTCCTGGTGTAAGCTATCCCATTTATGTTTACTTTAAGTGCCGTAAAATTCCCTATCCATGCCTTTTTCGATTGCACTGTTTCTAAGTATATTTAAAAGTTTCAACCGGCGGCTCATGCCCTTGAGAAAAATATGCTGTAACTGGTTTCACAACGCTTAACAGATTTGCATAATTACATTATTTGGCCAATGATTTGCTGCCTCTATGAGTGCTGCTCTTTCTCAACCATCGCACCAAAATCTCACTTGCGCCGAATACTACAAGGGAAGCATTTGGTTTGGATCGGACAGATTTCGATGAAACTTCGATAAATTGTCAATCCACCTGTCTTAAATTTATTGCTGATATTCGCTTTGTTATAAAATCAATGACATTGTTATAATTAATTGCTAAAGAACATCTGGGTGGTTTGCAGCTGTATTGACCTCGCGTATGCACTGTAGAAATGCACTGGTAGTTATATTTTAAAGAAATGCACTGATAGTTCTATTTTAAAGTTACATTAAAGAGTGCACTTTAGAGTGAAAATTAGATTTTGACAACATGAACAGAATGTCTTGCTCGTCAAACCCATTTTACTAACATGCACAGTATATGAATATTTCAAAATATTAGGCTTTTAATACTTCTTTGTCGTTTACAATTGAAGCTAAAATATGTAATATGAAATCCTCGTCATTTGTATATAAACTTGCATGCTATAAATAGCCTTAAACTTTTGGATTCTTGTTGAGAGTCATTCATTTTGTCACACTGCAGGTAACCTGCAGCAATGTTCTGATTTCTTAATTGATCATCCTACCATGTTTCATTGAAATTGCTGCCATCTGCACACCACGTTCCATTTAAATATTTCACTGCAGAACGGTTATCACCATTGAGTTCCAGATGTCTTAGCTCATCATGTTACTAAGTTTCATTGCAATTTGTCCGGTCCAAATCAAACAACTCCCTTGTTAGTTATATTTGTTTATGAATATGGATAGTATTTTGTATTATTTCTATGTTTTGAAAGTTTGAAATTTAGACAGTTTATGCAACAATATATAGGTATTGGTTGTATATTATATACCGGCTGAGTTGGCCGTGCGGTTAGGGGCGCGCAGCTGTGAGCTTACATCCGCGAGGTAGTGGGTTCAAGCCCTACTGTCGGCAACCCGGAATGTCGTTTTCCGTGGTTTTCCATTCTCACACCAGGCAAATGCTGGGCCTGTACTTTAATTAAGGCCACGGTCGCTTCCATCCCACTCCTAAACCTATCCCATCATCGCCATAAGACATATCTGTGCGACGTAAAACAAATTGTAGAAAAAGTACATTATATGCAGAAACACTCCTAGCTATGCACAGGTATGGTCAGTAAACTCTTCATATTCGTGAAGAATGAAGTACGAAGCATGTTTAAAAAGTGTTTGAGTGACTTTCAATGACTGCGGAAAAGTATGCATTTGAATGTGGATCCTAAATGTGATGATAAATACAATGTAACTTCTTACACAATATCTTGAAGGAAACTTACAAGAAAAGAAACCTTAAATCAGTCGTTCCCAAGCTGGGGTGCAAGTATACCAAGTGTACGAGCCACTACATTTATGTAAGCCTAGAAAGAATTGATAATGCTTGTTGTTTTAAGGGGCCTAACATTGAAGGTCATCGGCCCAGAAAGAATTGAAATAATAACTGTAGTGATTATAGAATATTGATTCATACGAAAGGTATAGTTTGCAGAATAGGCTCCCAAGTGAAACACAACTGAAGAAGAAGAAAAGGCTGTCAAGAACTATTCTAAATGAAAAAAATATAGGTGGGTGTTCCATTTCGGTTGTACTTGTTGGTTCTGCTCTTTTCTCTGTTTCATGTAAAAGATTTTCCATTTGCAGTTGCAAAACCTGTTTTTGCTCTGAAATGAATTCTTCTGTTTTTTCGAGAACACACTGCCGTTTTTCAATCTTTTTCGCTTGTAAATCTAACACTTGAGTGATTAGCTGCCATCCCCGGAGACCCGGGTTCAATTCCCGGCTCTGCCATGAAATTTGAAAAGTGGTACAAGGGCTGGAACGGGGTCC
This sequence comes from Anabrus simplex, assembly GCF_040414725.1. NCBI lineage: Eukaryota > Metazoa > Arthropoda > Insecta > Orthoptera > Tettigoniidae > Anabrus > Anabrus simplex. The sequence goes on along the minus strand of NC_090268.1, from coordinate 72,296,667 downwards.
ACTCAGCCTCGGGAGGTCAACTGAGTAGAGGTGGGTTCGATTCCCACCTCTGGCTCAGTCCGGTGGTATTTGAAGGTGCTCAAATACGACAGCCTCGACGATTCCCACCTCAGCCATCCTGGAAGTGGTTTTCCGTGGTTTCCCACTTCTCCTCCAGGCAAATGCCGGGATGGTACTAACTTAAGGCCATGGCCACTTCCTTCCCTCTTCCTTGTCTATCCCTTCCAATCTTCCTATCCCCCCGCAAGGCCCCTGTTCAGCATAGCAGGTGAGGCAGCCTGGGCGAGGTACTGGTCATACTCCCCAGTTGTATCCCCCGACCCAGAGTCTGAAGCTCCAGGACACTGCCCTTGAGGCGGTAGAGGTGGAATCCCTCGCTGAGTCCGAGGGAAAACCGACCCTGGAGGGTAAACAGATGAAGAAGAAGAAGAAGAAATCTAACACTTTCATCTGTTCCAACAAAACCACTCTTTGTAGCTCTCCGATTGTTAATTCACTCGTTAGTTGACAGATACCAGAGCCAGTGTGCGAGACTCATCTCAAGCGGAAGGAGACAAGTCTCGTTAGTGAGAAACAAACTTTATTCATATACATGACGAGTTCTTGAAACAGACTTTCAACGTATTAGGTCGTGTTACGTACATGTAGTACGTATTGAAGAGATATTAAGTACAGAACAAAAATAGCCAGCTAGACACCAGTGAGATCCGAACCCACAACCTCCCGATTTTGCGTCGGTTGCTCTACCAATTGAGCTATGGTGGCCTAGGCCATCTTTGTTCTGTTCGAAAGGATCTGAGCTACAGGTCTGGCACTGCTGCTAGCATGCTGTAGAGTGCGTTTAAGTCACCCGTTGTGGGGCAATATTCAATGGCGAGTTCTGTCTCGAAAGTGACTTCCGTTTCAATCCTCCTTCGAGACTTGTCTCCGAGTTACATCTCATTTTTATTCATATCACCCAATATGCACTCTCATTATCACCTCTTTGTTCTCCTTCTTTAACTCTTACCTGTTTCAGCGAAGTCTATTACCTGCCCTCATCAGTTTGCATGAATAGGCTCTATCATCTAAGTAAATTCATTTGTACAGCTTCAATCGATGTGTTCATCTCTAACTTGATCCTTACCTACAATGACCATACATCCCAGTTAATAGGGGCTGTCCTGTTTTTGTGACTCTAAAATACTGTATATCCTTTCTTCTTCAGATAATGTAGCTGATTTGTCATGATTTTAGTAAGTACCGTAACATACAGAAAATGCTGGCTCTATGGTCTACGGGTAGCAAGTCTGCCTCTTACCTAGAGGCCCTGGGTGCTTCCATTTAGTATGTGTCTGGGCCACTATAAAAGTTTCTTGCTAAAAATATAGGGATTTGCAAATTTAAATAATTGTGCCAGTGAGTTCATCTTTTTCTTTTATTTGTCACTTCCCCTTTGTTACATAGGTAAGCAAAGCACTCAAGCTGAACTTGATATGGGAGGACATCAGTAGACGAATAAGTTTGAGTGGTGTCTTTAAAAGTAGGAAAGATCACAGTATGAAGATAAAGTTGGAATTCAAGAGGACAAATTGGGGCAAATATTCGTTTATAGGAAGGGGAGTTAGGGATTGGAATAACTTCCCAAGGGAGATGTTCAATAATTTTCCAATTTCTTTGCAATCATTTAAGAAAAGGCTAGGAAAACAACAGATAGGGAATCTGCCACCTGGGCGACTGCCCTAAATGCAGATCAGGATTGATTGATTGATTGATTGATTGATTGATTGATTGATTTGGCCTACAGCCAAAGGCTTCTCCTGTTACCATACGCTGTCCCTATGGGAATTCCTCCTGAAGTCACTGGGATTCAGCCCCTATGGGTGGGGGACGCAGATGAAGAATAAACCACGGTATCCCCTGCCTGTCGTACGAGGGGACTAAAAGGGGCGACCAGGGATGATGATTTTAGAACCATGATACTACTTGTGATTAGTACCATTACGTGAGGAACACCATGGATCTACAATATCTAGGAGTATGAAATGGCATATGGCTTTCAGTGCCAGGAGTGACCAAGTACATGTTCGGCTCGCCAGATGCAGGTCTTTTGATTTGACTCCCGTAGGCGACCTGCGCGTCGTGATGAGGATGAAATGATGATGAAGTCAACACATACACCCAGCCTCCGTGCCAGCGAAATTAACTAATGATGGTTAAAATTCCCGACCATGCCGGGAATCAAACCCGGGACCCCTGTGACCAAAGGCCAGCATAACTATTTAGCCATGGAGCCGGACACCGAGGAGTAGTACCCTTATGTGAGGAACACTACGGATATGTGGTTATTACCATCGTGTGTATTCCACCGCGGCGGGGGGGGGGGGGGGCGTCGGCTGCGCGGACTAATGTCCATGTGCCGTAACGCTGTGCTGGAATGTGTCGGTTCCCCTGTATTCAGAATGGATCTGTGCTACCTATGAGTGGTACCATTTTATGAGAAACACCATAAGTCTACGTTGCCTGTGATTAGTATCACTACAGTATGTGACAAACACCACAGGTTTGGCTGGCGTCCGTGGTAAGTACCGCTATGTGTGGAAAACAATGGGTCTGCTTTACCGGAGAGTAGTTCCATTATGTGAAGAACACTATGGGTGTGTGCTACCTGTGGGCGTTACCTTAATGTGTCATACCCCGTGGGTCTACATAGCCTAAATTAGTACCACTATGTGAACAACACCATGAGTATACGTGGGCTGTCATTAGTTCCACTAACTGAGGAACACCACGGGAATACCGGCGTCTGTGATTAGCCGTAGTATGTGAGGAACACAATGAGTCTGCGTTGCTTGTGAGTAGTACCCGTATGTGCGAAACACCATGGGTTTGTGTTACATGTGAGTGGTGCCATTGTGTTTGACATACCATGGATCTACATTATCTGTGATTAATACCACCATGCATGAAACACCAGGAGTCTACGATACCTGTGATTAAGACCATATAGGAGAAACACCACGGTTCTGCTTTCCCAGTGATTTGTACCATTATGAGGACCTGGTGACCTGGATTATGGACCCCTTTAGATAATAAGCGAGCCGGCCCCATGGTGTAGGGGTAGGGTAGCGTGCCTGCCTCTTACCCGAAGGCCCCGGGTTCGATTCCCGGCCAGGTCAGGGATTTTTACCTGGACCTGAGGGCTGGTTCCAGGTCCACTCAGCCTACGTGATTAGAATTGAGGAGCTATCTGACGGTGAGATGGTGGCCCCGGTCTAGAAAGCCAAGAATAACGGCCGAGAGGATTTGTCGTGCTGACCACACGACACCTCGTAATCTGCAGGCCTTCGTGCTGAGCAGCGGTCGCTTGGTAGGCCAAGGCCCTTCAAGGGCTGTAGTGCCATGGAGTTTGTTTGTTTTGTTTTTTAGATAATAAGCATTATCCCAGTAATCCAGACATTGTGAACTGGATCCACTGATTGTTTTTGTTTCACTATCATTTTTTCACCAACGTTTTAGATTCTAGATTTTAGTCAATGGATATATTTTGAAGTTTTAATTTTTCATTTCGTTGCACCTCGTACCATTAGGGGCGGATGACCTAGCTGTTAGGCCTCTTTAAACAACAATCATCATTACCGGGATTCGAGCGCGGGACTTTTTGTTTTCAATTGGTTTTACGTCGCACCGACACATATAGGTCTTATGGCAACGGGCGGGACACTAACTGGGGCTAAATAACTAGACCGCCATCTCAGCAACCCCTCTCCTCACTAATTACGTCGATATTGCATTTTTTGCATGCATTTAAATGAATATTTTTAAAAACCAAAATTATCATAGAAAAAATGCAAAATCATCTCCACACAGGTCATAAAGGCCCTGGCTGGGATGGAAGGTACAGGCTTCCACCAGCCGTAACCTCGGCACTAGATGGGGTAGAATGGTAGAAAATTGCAATTGTCCAAATCGTAATAAGAAACTACAATGATCGAGGACGTGTAGAAATCAAATCTAGATGTGGACGACCACGATCCCAGAATTATAGCTACTTTTATTTAATCGTGTCAGAAACATACGTTATACTTACAATTATACAGGACAGTATCAAATCTGGTACTATAATCATTAATCATTTCTGATGATGGCAGGTAACGATGTGATTTATGCTCTACATAAATACAAAATTAGTTAAATGTGGTGTGACCAATAAGCGGCTACGGAGACGGTAAATGCAATACTAGTGGCAATATTGTTCATGTTATCACAGTACGAAGACTTCTGCACAATTATGAGTTTGACAGTAGAACAGCAAGGGAGAAACCGTTCATTAGCAATGTAAATGAACAGAAGCGCCTAGAATTTGCAACTCTGCATCGAAGTAAAGATTCCATATTTTGGAATACAGTGCTTTTCACGGATGAGAGTAAGTTCGACATCTTCCAGTGTGCTGGAAAGCAAAAGGTGGAGCGAAAAAGGAAGGGAAGTTTAAAGAAGAAACATCTTGCCCCATCCGTGAAGCATGGTGGTGGAAATATTCTTGTATGGGGTTGCATATCTGGAGCTGGGGTTGAGAATGTAGTATTTATTGAGGACATTATGGATAAATGTATGTATCTTACCATCTTAAAGGAGAATTTGAAAAGATCTGCGGAGAAACTGGGACTAGGAACAGACTGGGTGTTTCAGCAAGACAATGTCCCCAAGCAGACGGCCATTGTCGTAAAAGAGTGGCTACTTTAAAATGTACCAAACCAGTTACATTCGCCTCCCCAATCACCAGACATCAACCCAATTGAACATCTTTGGGGAGAACTAAAGCGAAGGATAAAGAAATGCAACAGCAATAGCAAAGATTATCTGAAAGCGGCCTTAGTGAAAGAGTGGAGTAACATCAGCAGACACAAAAAAAGTTGGCGGAATATATGCCTCGACGTTTGGAAGCTGTGGTCGATGCAAAAGCCGGCAATACAAAATATTAAATCGTGCATGGGAGTGAGCTTGTATGTTGACTTTTGTACCTAACCGGTGTTTCATTTGTATGCTTAAGATGTTAGTAGGAAAATTCACAGCCTGTTTCCAGTCATTCGACCGGGTCAGGAATGGAATGAATGAAGCCTAATAAGTTGGGAGGTGTTATTGCATTAGTTATATCCATTGCCATCCTTATTCTCCCCTTTACCGCTAACAACACATTTCGTGGAATTCAGTTTTATCCCCTCAATCAAATATTATTTTGATCAATTGACATTCTTCTTACATGAACTGGTGCCCGACCTGTAGAAGACCCATACATCCTCACAGGTCAAATCCTCACTGTTCTATATTTCCTCTACTATATTTTAAATCCTGTAACTTTTTATATCCTAGATAACCTAGTAAACTAGTTATTAAGCTTATGAAAGCATATCTAACGGCGAGGATAGGAAATGTGCCGGCTGCCGAAGCCTGTCGCACTCCTCTGGGGCAATAATAAATGACGGACAGATGAAATGAAATGTTAATGGAGAGTGTTGCTGGAATGAAAGATGACAGGGAAAACCGGAGTACCCGGTGAAAAGCCTGTCCCGCCTCCGCTTTGTCCCGCACAAATCTCACATGGAGTGTCCGGGATTTGAACCACGGTATCCAGCGGTGAGAGGCAGGCGCGCTGCCGCCTGAGCCACGAAGGTCCACCAAGATGGAACTCTTATTAATTATGCAGTATATATATATATATTCTTTTTCAGTTTGTAACATGTCTATGTCACAGAAAGTGAATAGGCCTACTTTGATGATTGCTTTTGTCTTGAAGTATTAATTTTAGGTCGTATGTAGACTTTAGTGTCCGAAATTACCACTTTTCTTTCTTTCTTTCTTTCTTTCTTTCTTTCTGAATTTGTGCAAAAGCAAGAGGAGAAAACAATCAAGATGAACAACTTGGGAAACGTGAAGAAAAGCATTCACTGATTGGTGGCTTTCGGAGGAGAGGGTTCTCTTGTGCTCGTACGCGATTGGCCGTTGCCTTAGCTGGTGGGGGGTAGCGTTCATTGTGCAGGGAGTCTCTCTTGTTGCTCTATGTCGGGGTTGGGAGACAGGTCTCGGTACTTCAGCTGGTGAGAAGGAAGCTATTCGACATTTCGTCAGATGAAACTTCTGCTGAATGGGAAGCTCTGGTAAGCAGCCATAGATGAACAATAACATTAAGAGAGTTCTAGAATTAAAATCGACTGGGTCTGACAGTTTGTGAAGTTAAATTACGAAGGGGAGCTTAGGCCAACTTTATAATAAATCAACTAAGGGATACTCTAAACTAGGTTGGACTTAAGATATATCTTACAATGTAATCGCCTGGTTAAGTTTTGTTCCAAATTTCATAGTCTAATGGGCAGTCTCCCATATCCAAGGTATAAGTTGAACCACAAGTGACAAGTTTTTCGTCGTGGAAGATCTTAGCCGGAAAGAGGCTTGTGGCGTGACATCTCTTAAAACTACCGTACATAGAGTGAGATTAAGGATTCGAACTTTTAAATACAAATGCGGATTTTTATGTAACTGGAACAGAGCTGTTAAATTGTTCGTCATTCTCATTTCTGTGGCTAGACGACTCAATGGATAATTTCTGAATCGAACACATAACTATGTATACAGCATTAGTAGGTTTGCCCCACTTATCTATATAGACAGGTTGTCCGATTGTCTATTGAATTAACTTTTCTTAAAAGGTCGGGAAATTGACAACAGTCTACAGTGTGTGTCAAATGGAAAGCTGTTTCCGATGCGATATTTTTCTGGCGCAAGTGATTCCTGTTTAAAAGCAGCGAGTGGATGGGGGAAACGTGACGACATAGCAGCTTGATTGGACATTTTCGACTAACCTCGAGGGCAAAACTCCAATTTGACACAGCCTGGTATGGATCCGAAGCAGGCTATAAACAAAGTATTTGACACGGAAGTGCATCAATTAAGTTTTACTCTTCATCTCTATACATCTAAAAATTGGGAATTGTCCAAGAGTAAGGATTATGTAAAACATTCCGGATTATCAATGTTAGATCATCTGATCCATCGTACAGCACTAGACGCAAGAAATCACGGGCGGAGTGTTCATGATATTTAGTCCTTGCTATAGCGTACGTTGTATACTAAAACAGACAGTCTTAAATGTGTTTACTTCCCATGGATTCCTAAGGATTTTCACCGAATGCCGAGGATCGTGGGAACTTTGGTCCCATCGCTGAAAGTCTCGCCAGTCACAGTGGGAACGGAGGGATATTTTAACGGATAATTTAACTTCTGTTAGCTTGCACAAATCACTGTTTAGCACAAGTTAATAGCGAACTCATGTTCTTTGTACCAAAGAACAAAACTGTTCTGAACAAACACCCAGGCCGCATGCAATTTTCGCCGTTGCGAAGGTCGGCAATTTTTTAGAAGTGGTTCCTTAAATACGGTACTAGATATTTAAATATGAAACGTTCACGATTGTATGGTCCTTTTTTTTGGTACTAAATAAGCTTTTTGTTCTGTCGCCAATAAAAAATATACATATTCCAACGACTAATAATGCGAAAGCACCTAATTTAGAGTTTTGTCAATTCTCAATCTATTTTATTCTGGTTCCTCCAGAAACTATTCGAAACTATCTGTATCATACAAATACATTCGACTGATTAGCGACCTGAGTGGTAGACTGTGTGGTCAGATTAAGCGTCCAGGACTTTCACAAAAGCATTAACAGACTTTGAAGCGCCAGAATTTGGTGTTACGGAATAAGGCAGGCACGGCGGATTCTGTATATATACCAAGAAAACATATAGGTCCAATAATACTGCGTTGAGGAATTCCCCTCTTAATTATTACAGGGTCTCTAATTCTGAGTTCTGTTTTCTAGAAATATAGCCACCCATTCAGTCACTCTTTTTTCTAGTCCATTAGCACTCATGTTTGCCAGTAGTCTTCCATGATCTACACAAGCGTGTTAAGGTATTATCTGCAGTTACGAATTGTTGAACTTCAAAGTTTGAAATTTTCGTGGAATAGAGGGCTAAAATAGCACGCCTGTAAGTTGATTATTCAGAATTGCCACTTTTATAGTGTCTAAGTGTGCTAGTGCCATCATTGCCGCTGCTGCTCTGGTAATTATTGCTAATAAACGCAAAAGTAATAAATTAGAAAGCGATGGGTATCAACTTCCTGCGCGATCGGAGTATGCGCACCTTTGCACGCCCCAGTGCTGAATCAACACCTCCTAGATATTATCTAGGTGTTGGCTGAATCGGTCGACCTCGATTATCTTCGAGATTCGTATTGACAACCTTAGAAACACAAACTATGAATCGCTTATGCATCGCTGTGCGACATCTGGCGTACACTTTATGTATTAGTACTGTTGTTGTTTACGTATCAAAGTCAAACTATAGAATTCATGCTAGGAACAAGATTCCCATCCAGAAATGTTATACAATGTTAAATAATGTATGTGTGACAGTTGTTGGCGTAAGATAATAAATGTTTAGAAAATTCGTATTGATCGATCATATTATCGATTCAATTCAGGTTTAATTTCCATTCAGTTGGCAGTCGGTGGCGGTTCGTAACATTTTACTCTGGCAGGGCTGTGCCGTCATCTCCTCCCTCCACCACGCAACCAACGGCCCAGTTTTCACTGGCCATCACTACGATAATTGTTGATGAAATAATAATAATAATAATAATAATAATAATAATAATAATAATAATAATAATAATAATAATAATCCGATTACACTGACTAAATACCGGTACTGTAGGTATATACTACCGAGGCAGAACGATCACGTAACGAAAATCAGATAATATCGCGAAGCCGATCACGTAACGAAAATCAGATAATATCGCGAAGCGGAAAAAAGTAGAAACTTAAAGCATCGCAAATTTGGAAGCATTACAATCTACATACCCTTAAAACATCGACAGTAAACATATATTATCTGCGCACATTTTACAGATAGATTTGTGTAAGAGATTGAGTAAGGAGGGAGCACTCCCGGTTCCGTTAGTACTGCCAACTGAATGGAAATTAAATCTGAATTGATTCGATAATATGATCGAACGATATGAACTTTCTAAAACTTTATCTTAAGCCAACAACTGTGTCGCACACACATTACATAACATATAACATTTCACGATGCGAATCTTATTCCTAGAGTGAATTCTATTGTTTGGCTTTGCTGTGTAAATAACAGTACTAGTACGTAAAGTGTACGCCAGATGTCTCACAGCGATGCATAAGCGATTCAGAGTTTGTTTCAAAGGTTGCCGGTACGAATCTCGAAGATTGCAGAGGTCGACCGATTCTGCACTAGGGTGTAAATCTATCGCTAAAAAGTGCGCAGATAATACTTGTAGTTGTAGTTGTTTATTAATGAACAAAACAGGCGTTCAGCCCCGAGTACATGTTCACAATAATAATAAATAAATAAATACTAAATACTGCTACTGTACACCTTGGCCGTGCCATGAAGCCTGTCAGATACTCCGGAAACGTGACCTCAAAAGTTAGGTCACCACGGTAGTCATCTTCCGTCTCTTCATGCCACGTCCAGCTACTCCCCTGTCTAATTCTAAATTCACACTTAAAACATCAATAACTAATAAAATTAATAAACGTAGTCCAACCTAAGCCACCCCTCTCCACCATATACAAAATAAAATGAACAATAAAACAAAAAGACCTAACGCTACAGTTATAGACCAGACCTCCTCAGCCGGGCCTATATTTACATTCTATTGCTGGTGTTGCAACTCTCTGCTTGTTATTATTCACACGTACCCACTCATCACGCAAACCTTCATGCTTCAGCATTTTCATCACCTTTATTGTTCCCTGACCTACTCCAAAATAAGCTACAACAGCAACATTACACGATTGCATACCAAACCAGCCATCTTTCAGATTTTGCTTACTCTCACACATACACATAGACCGCTATGCCAACTTCCCTAATTACAATCTAGTTAACAGACATACTTCTACTCTCACCACATTTTAACAATGAATACCCCATCATCACAACATTTCAGCCTCCACAAATAAATACCCTAATAATAATAATAATAATAATAATAATAATAAACCACTCAGATCACAAAGAAAAAAAAAAAGAAAAAAATTATCGTATCCCCTGGGCATGTCATAAGGCTCGTTTGGACACTCCGGAAACGTGAAACCCCTAAAGTAGAGCCACCACAGCAGTCATCCTCAGAGCCTCGTGTCATGCCCCTCATTCCGTAGAATTAACCCCCCAGAATCCATAGAGTAGAACTAAAAAAAAAGAGAATCATAGTAATAATAATAATAATAATAATAATAATAATAATAATAATAATAATTAAATACTCATACCAGACACCAGCCTCCACACATAAATGCAATAATAATAATAATAATAATAATAATAATAATAATAATAAACCACTCAGTTCACCAAAAAAAAAGAAAAAGAACCGAAAATTATCGTAGAGTAAAACTAAAAAAGAGAAACATAGTAATAATAATAATGAAAGTAATAATAATAGTAATAATAATAATCTATGTATAAGAGTATTATTCGTAACAGTCATTTGCTGTAGCAGTCTCTTACTCAATATTCAAGCATGCTCATCAAGTGTCCTTATTTCGTTCTGCGCTTTCGTCACTTTATTGTTGCTGACCTACACCTAACCAATATTGCAAACAACGCGCAGATAATACTTATGTTCACAAAGCCACAAAATTCATGACTCGATATACTTTTCAGGTTAAGGTTCAAAAAAACATAGGCTAATATATTACAACACATGTAGGGAAGTGAATTGTGAAGACAGCAGAGCGAACACCACTAACAAGAAAACTCAACAACTGAATCAGAAAAACAATTCTAGTAGATTACGAAATGTCAGTCAATTATTATTATTGTCAGTCAATTATTATTTTCATACTTTGATGATGCCATGATCCTGAGGCGTAGCAGGGTGAGAGGTGATACTCCCACGTGGCGCGTCGCAGGTGGCGGATAGGGGGGTCCTAACCGGCTTGCCGGCGGACTTTAGGGAAATAAAATACCTCTCGCGGACCAAACACACTGCCCCCCGTGGGTGGGGGAGGCAGACGAATAATAAACCCACGCTATCTCCTGCCTGTCGTGAGAGGCGACTAAAAGGGGCGACCAAGGGATGATTGTATTAGAACTATGAAACTACTTGTGATCAGTACCACCACGCGGAGAACACCAAGGGTCGCTTTTACTTGCGCGTAGTGCCACCATATTAGGTACCAAATAGGTTTGTGATTAGTAGCACACAGGAGCACCGTGCGTTTGGCTTTTGCAGTACCTGTGATTAGTACCACCATATGAGCAGGACCATGGGATGACAGCTACCATGGTTCTGCCTTGCCTATGATTAGTGCCCACTATATGAGGAACACCACGGTATAGCGGAAGGTCCCTGTGGTTTGTACTCTCATGTGATGAACACGATAGGGTTGCGTTGCCTGTAAATGGCACCGCAATGTGAGAAAAACCATAGGTCTGTATTATGTCTAATTTCATAACCTGTGAGTAGTACCATAATGTGTGAAATACCGCGAGTCTCTGCTACTTTTGATTAGTACCGCAACATGACAAATACCATGGTTCTACTTTCCTAGCGATAAGTACTGTTATGAGGGGTCGATAACTTGGATTTTGGACCCCCTTTAGACTGCAAGCATCCTCGATTCAGGATTATGCTCTAGCAGCAGTCCCTTGGTCAGTAATCCTATTGTTTTCCGTCAGTTTTTATTAATGTAAGGTATTGCGGGTGGCATCCACTGATTGTTTTAAATTCATATCCATCCATTCATTCTTCGTCCTCATGTTTTGAATTCTGGTCAGTGGAGAATTTTGGGCTTTTAATTTGTCATTCCATTTTGTCTCATTTCGTACCATTAGGAGCCGATGACCTTGATGTTAGGTACCTTTAAACAAGCATCATCATCACTTTGATGATAATGACGGGGTGAAGATACACATGAAAATAATACAAGAAAGTAGGTAACGATACCTTAGCTGACTTGCTTGTATACAAAATCCATTCTCTTCTCCTTCTGCTCTGCGAAATAGTTGACACGTTCTTTGAAGTTAGGAACTGCCAACAGCTGTTTCTCGATGGAGCACATAGCAAGCGCGTTAAGTCGGTCTTCCTCCATGGTATTCCTAGTGAACGACTTAATCCTTTTCAGCGTAGAGAAGCAACTTTCATTTTCTGACGTCTTCTGAATTGTACAAATAATTCGTAATAACTTAATTGACTCAGGAAGAAGTACTTCCAGGTTATCACAAATGCATGTCAGAAGATTTAGGGCACCTGAAGCATTAGCAAAATCACTTCTGCCGTAAAAACTGAGTTCATGCCTTAGTTCAATTTGGTTAATAGGAAATAATCCAGCAGCAATTTCAAATTCAGTTTGCGGGAGCAATATCCTATACCTCGGAAATAAACTAGGCTGGAAGAGTTTGGCAACAGACATATTGTCACTGAACAAAAAACGGTTCTCTATCCCGGATAAAATAACATCGCACACGTCTCGCTGCCATCTTTGTTATCTTCAAACCATGAAGTGAAGTGATGCCAGTGATGGTCGTAATCGAGAGTTTCTGACTCGTTGCACCGATAACTTGAAATCAGATATACTTTTTTGAGCTTTTATACTATCCATTTCGTGGTGCTGAAGCTCGTTCAATAGAAAGTCACAGTGAGGCATAACTTTGGAGAATAGTTCTAGCCAGAATAGAAAATCGGGATCCTTCAATAGATTCCTTAGGCCTACGGCTTTTCTCACTGTCGAATAATCATTGTCATCGGCAATCTTCTTGAGACACTCCGATATTTTATTTATGTACATAAAAACCATTACTTACACATCGTGCCTTGAAGTTCCACCTTGTGGCGGCATTTTTTGGGATGCGCTTTTTCACCACTTAGTCCAAAACAGCAGTTCGTTTCGCAGATTTTGGAAAAATGATGTAAACCCTTCTAAATTACTAAAAAAGATCCTGACCTGCTTATTCTGAGTAGCACATCGCTCAACAATTAAATTTAATTGATACGCGTAGCAGTGCAAAAAATTAGTTTTTGTAAACTACCTTGACCCTTCCTTGAACGCCAGTCTGCCTTCCACTCATTACTGAATGGCCGTCGTACGTCTGCGCAATGACTTCGTCCGGAGTTTGGTCCAGCTTAAGTTTTTCCAACTCCTGGAATACTGGAATGTTGCTGATTATCAGGCAACACAAAACTTATGAATCTTTCATTTATTTTGCTACCCAGCCCATACCGTACAACAAAAATGAGCTGAGATAAGGTGGAACAATCGGTGGTTTCATCAACTTGAATTGCCACAAAATTTGTTTGAGAGATTTCTTCCGAAATCATTTGATGGCACACGGCCTAGATTGAATTCAGAAGCTCATTCTGTATGGTATTAGATAACCCAACAAATACTTTTTGCTCTTTTTTTGATGTTTTTTCAGTGTGCTGTCTAGCTCTAACATTAAATTAACTAAACCTCAAAAAAATGCATGGGTTACTAGACGTGTGTGTCTCATCGTGGCCCCTGAGCGCTAGTTCAAACTTCCCACAGAACTTAATAGCAACAATTAATTTACTAAGAATGTATCGATTCTTCAAAACCTGTTCATTTGATTGTTTAATTTTAAGTCTGTATGCACTGTCTAATTGGCATCGAATATCTACTCTACCAAGCATAACAAATTCAATACCAGCATTTGTTTCTTGCTCATTTTATGCTTTTTCACTTTTTCACCTAGGTGTTTTATGTTTGATACTCCGACTGATGTCCATGGAGCGTCAACGACATTCGTTGCTAAACAAGAGTAACACAAGAGCGCATTCCTTATCTCTCATCCGCACAGCCAGTCAGCCTGCTTATAAAGTGACGGACTGAATTTCCTAGTATATGCATTTTTGTTCTTGTAACTCTTCTGTTCTTGTGCAATATTTAAATTTGGTCGAGGAGGCCCTAATTTCTTTAATTCTATCCTATGTTCAAAACTTAAATTCCCATCACTACTTAAAATACTATTTACAGAATTCATCTTCCTTGTCTTCCTAAATTAAGACTGTAACATTTAGTTTTCAAATGGGCAGATAAGTACTAAACACACGAATTAAGATATTAACACGACACTTAAAACTGCAGGTAGTATTTACAATGTTATTTAAACTATTATGGTACTGTAGTTTTATCTACTGAACACTTGCACAGCAACACTACACTACAATGGCATTTAAACACAAAATTAGCCGGCTAACAGCTACTGGAATCACGGCTACTATGGCACTCTGTTTCACTGGCCACAAAAGACAATGACATTCATGAGAACAAATAAACAATGCATGCGAGAGTTCCTTTCGGCTTCCTCAAATCTCAAAGCAATGTGACCAACGTACAAATAGTGCCGCCACCTTATGATTAGACTTTAAATCTTTATTTTAGCTTATTTTTAGAACTGAATTATTTAGTCAGTCTAATGGAATCCATTGTTTTGTAAACAGTTTTGGAATTAACCTCTAACAGTTAACGTAAGACGTGGGGGGGGGGGGGGGAAAAGGCCTAGGTACATTGTAAAGTGGTTGGCGACGTTGCTACGGGCTCTGCCGTATAGACCATATACCCTTCAAGTATTAAATGCTCTAAGCATACAACCACCTGCACTCTTCCTTCCCCTGACAAACCCAAATCGTCTTCCAAGGCTCCTCCCACACCCGTCACTCTTGTTAAACTCTAGGAACTTACTGGGGGCTCTCCTGCCAGCACCTGACCGCCTAATGTCTAAAGAGAAAACATTGTGCTGGACTAAAGAGAAAACATCGTGCTTGCTGAACAGATGCCCCGTTCAGACAGCCTTTGCCATGTCTTTGAAAATAAAAAAGTGAAACGTTTACAGCCAAAACAATAAAGATAACATTGTATAACTGAATAACACACTACCATAAGTTACTTTGCTACATTTGTCCATCTCTTTATATAATCAGCTATGGAGTGAAATTGTTATGTGTTTTAGTAAAGGCGGTGGGGCGGCGCCCAAAAGCCCTTCATGCATGAACCGCCACTGTTGGCAGTATAACCGGAACTGGGAGAGCTCCCTCCTTGCTCCCCACCCCTGTACAAAGTAATATTGCTAAAAGGTGTGTGGACTATACATTATTCTTCCAGATGTCAGTAATGACTGTGTTGCAATTTTACTCGGATGTCTCCACATGACTTGGAGATACTCTTGCAGTTGATTAGGCCAGTCATCTCTGAGTCATCTCACTAGCTACTGGTGACTCCTATCAAGCAGTATTTACAAGTTATCATAGCGTATTTACAGAGTTCAAACTCTAAAAATAAATCGTGAAATGTTTGAAAGATTTACAATGCTCCTTGTTCATTTGTCAGCATAATCAGTCTGGTGAAACAGATGAACTGTCATTTAAATTTATTATAACAGGATCAGTCTTCCATGAGTGCATCTTTCTCCCCAAAATGTTTCTCAATTTTATTGGTGTGTAGGCCTACAATGCATTTTTTTCTATAGCTCCGGAGTAACTAACCTCACAGCTTCTTCGCACAGATCCTGCATCACCTCTGTTGACCTTTCCCTTTACGCCTGGTTAGACATATTCACTTAAGCTATTCTATGTTTTACATATGCCCATATCGACTCCATGGGGTTTTAGCTCACAATGAGCGGCAGCTAGATGAGTTTGTCAGGACGAATGTGCTTGATGATCTGCTAGTTTATTGGGTGTTCGGAAGTGGTGCTTGTGGTGAACAATTAGCTCCGCTTTATACATTTTCTCCTTTACTTGTCAGACTCCGTAGCTGAACGATGAGTGTGTTGGTTTTCGGATACAACGGTCCCGGCTTTGATTACTGGCCAGGTCATTGAAATTTATCTTCTCTTGGAGCTAGGTGATGGGCCTTATGCGAAGTGTACCCTCTATTCAAGGTATCACTGAGCTCGATAGCTGCAGTTGCTTAAGTGCGGCCAGTATCCAGTAATCGGGAGATAGTGGGTTCGAGCCCCACTGTCGGCAGCCCTGAAGATGGTTTTCCATGGTTTCCCATTTTCACACCAGGCAAATGCCGGGGCTGTACCTTAAGGCCACGGCTGCTTCATTCCAATTCCTAGGCCTTTCCTATCCCACCATCGCCGTAAGACATATCTGTCTCGGTGCGAAGCAAAAAAAAAAATTCAAGGTATCAATCGTAATGGCGGAATGTGTTCAACTTTTGAAAGGTCTTGTAAACTTTTTTTACTGCTATGATCACCTAGCAATGAGAAAATATTGTTTCACAAAATTTAAAACAACCTTTTTCACAAATATCAGATGAAATAAAAATTTGGTGTACATGTCAACAATAAGTTACTTTAAGACGCATTAGTTTGTAACGATTAGATCAATACTTTTAAAGTTATGAATTTTCAAAGTGAGCGTAATGTTGGAAATGCAAGAAATACTGCCACTTTGTTCAACCTGCGTTAATTTAACTGGGTGCGATAAAAAAATCTTCACATAATTGAACGTTAAAAGAAAGCTAAATTTTGGTGCAGCTTGTTTCTATATGGGACAAACGATAAACTTTTGACATATTAATTCGTACTTCTTTCCACAACAGTAGGTTGCACGAGTGATGCACGTAATTCCCCACTCTACTTCAGGAGCTTTTGCATCTACTTGCGTCTAGTCGTGCGCACAAGACTGACGCATGCGGCGCTGCATGCTCCAGCTTGGCTCACCTTGCCTCAAGCCGCAAGTTGCACAAAAAGACGCACTGCCGAAACTCGCCTTTAAGCTGTTTAGTAGCTACTTTCGAATACTGCATGCGCCTCGTTTCTGTCCGTGTGAACAGAGGCAAGAGGCATGGTTCTCGCGGCTCTTGAACTTTTGGAGATGCACGAGAAAAGGCACCGTCTAAACTCGTCTTTAAAGTACGGTAACGAGTTACGCACGCAAATACCTCCAGAAACAGGTCATATATGAACATACTTCGAAGCTTGACGTGTGGAATTGTGCTGTAGTAAAAGCTTATTTTTGTTGCAGCTTATTTGCAGTCGATTACAGGGAAAGGCATTCATATAAAATGTGCCCCCTTGTGTGCGGTAATGGGAACACATTAGGCCTACAGGAAAGCATTATTCCATCTCACGGCAGGAAATTTAAACTGAGACCTAACCTACCGTATTATTAAATGTATAACTAGGAATTGTGGGCCGCGTGTTGTACAGCTACCCTAGGCAATCATTTCGGAGTCCCCCCTCGACGTATTTTGAATTTTACCACAAACTATTATCTACCGGTATACTGATTCATGATATTAAAGAAATTAACATGTTTAACATTTATTGAAAATGAGGCCTGTTAAACAGTATTAGACCAAACGAATTGGCCGCACTGTTAGGGTCTTGTAGCTGTGCATTCGGCAGGAGATAGTGGGTTCGAATCCCACTGTTGGCAGCCCTAAAGAGGGATTTCCGTAGTATACAATTTTCATACTAGGCAAATAGGGCTGTACCTTAAGGCCATGGCCGCTACCTTCCCAATCCTAGCACTTTCATATTTGCATCACCGAAAACCTTTGATACATTAATAAGTTAATCCACTAGAATTTAAAATTAATTTTAAGACTAACAAAACTTTAAAATATAATTTTTTTTTTGATCTCTTTTTAGGATATCCTCGAAGTCTTCTTACTGGACGTTATGTTCAATAGCCATAATGGGAAGAGTTGAGTTGTTCTTGTCAGTGAAGATCAATGTCAATTTTATAGTAGTTTCAATTTCGAAAATGTTCATTCAGCAATAGCGTTTGTAGTCTTGGGACACCTACAAATACTGTCATTATGTTTGAGAACGTTGATTGCACCAGATTAAAAAATGTATATGATCGCGTTAGTGGCAGTCTTCCATCAGCTTTATAATCTATGAAATAAGATACCTACTGGGAATGAACCTCTTCATCTGTTAACTCAAACTCCGATGTCCTCTGGATAATTCTCTATAAATTTGTCGGCAGTTTAATTTTGGCACAGTCTTCAACAGAAATTAGAGTAAACCAGACAGTTTTTAATTACTCTTTGCAAACTAACAGATGAGCTGACAGTGTAACAAGGACCTGATTTGTTAATAAACTTTAAACAGTTATTTCTTGATGGGTGCAGTATTTTTTAATGTCTCTTGACACAGGGGGAGGTGATACTTCCACGTGGCGCGTCTCAGGTGGCGGGTAGGGTGTCCTAACCGGCTTGCCGGTGGACTTGAGCGAAATAAAATACCTCTCACATTCCAAACACAACCCCCTGTGGCAGGGTGGCGCAGACAAAGAATACACCCACTGTATGCCCTGCCTGTCGTAAGGGGCGACCAAGGGTTGCTGAATTTTGAACCACGAGACTAAGATTAGGAGCATCACGTGAGGAACACCATGAGTTGACTTTTCTTGCGATTAGTACCATTATGGGAGGAATACTGTGGGTTTGTGGGTGGATCACTGGGTTTACAAGTACCAGTGTATAGTATCCACCACTATGATGGAGGCTTACCCTCTGTCCAGATTCGCTTGAACACTCCCAAGGAGATTGAGGCTATCATTGTTGGGGTGTTTCAGCATCTGATTGTGGGCATCATGGGTCTGCATTCTGAGGAACACCATGGGTCTGGGCATTGCCTGTGATTAGCACCCACCATGTGAAGAACACCATGGGTTTGAGTTGCCTATGAGTGACGCTATCATGTAAGAAACACCACAGGTCCGTGTTTCCTGTGCGTTGTACATTACATGCAGTAGCGGTGCTAAGAAGCTGTCTCCCCCCCCACCACCACAATAATTGAAAATGGGTACCTCTTTCTCTGATAAGGGAAGTTAAAAGTTTATTTCATAGTACAAGTTGTACTTATAGTGAAGCAGCAACGACAACTACGACGATGACGATAAGTTACACAATTTAGTTTTCAAATCCAAAGTAATAAAAATACATGTATATGCGCACGCACACACACACACACACACACACACACACACACACACACACACACACAGGAAATGCATATTTCAATTATAGTAATCAAAACATGCTGTATGTTACAATATTAAGATACAAACTCATTCCTAGGACCAAATAATTTAAAAGTCAACCGAACCGGACAATTTCTCTATTCCTACCTGTTCGGGTCGGTGGGCCATTATCAGGGGAGTATTGTTTTGTTTTTGATATATGTTGGATTGATTTTTGAATTCTGAGCTGGATCTGCTGATTATTTTAAATTCATGCATTCATTCTTCTAGTTTTGAATTCTGGTCAGTGGATGAATTTTGGACTTATAAATTCATTACATTTGGTCTCATTTTGTATCATTAGCAGCTGATGACCTAGATATTAGACTCCTTTAAAGAAGCATATTCACCAAAATGTAGCTTCTGCCAGTCTGTGACAATAGCCTATGAAAGCTGCTGAGTTGAGATGAGTGGTGCCAGGTAATGGTACTTGGAGCAGTACCAGTATGTTGTAAAAGAGTTCTGCTGTTAGGGTCAGTTGTACTGTAATATCACTTCCTAGCTCAGTGATGAAAGCAATGGTCAACTACCTCTCATACTACCTAGAATATCTCATTTTGGCTGCCATGAATTTTTGCATTGTTCCTATAAGCACACAACCTTTGCAACATGAGGGTTGATAATCTAATAGATTCTTGTGTAGTCCTTAATCTCAACTTTTTGTTGAGCTGATTCATTTTTTCTAGGTTACATACAAACCATGAGTCCTTTGATATTTTTTAAATTAGACAGTGTTACTCTGAAAGCTTTAAATTTTGAAATTTTGTTATGACAAATTCATGTGAAATGTTTAACAGCATCGTACCACACATTAATAGATTAATCTTAATGTTTATCAAGAGAATCTTGCTGAGGAAGCCTTAAGGAGCAGAGCAGTAGATTCCTTTTTAGAAAAAAAGGAAAGAAGGAAACTTCATATTCATGGGTTTGGATATGAAAAATAAAGAAAAAATGTATTGATCACCTGGACAAACTATTGAACATTTTTCTCCAAGCATGACCTTGGTGTCCAGACCAAGCAGTAAGTTTGCAATGCTACAGTGATACAGATACTCACAGATGCAAGACTAGGATTTCTTGTTGCAGAAAAAGCTTTGCAAAGTTTGGAAAATTACCAGGGCTGTCTAGCAAACATTAGTGTCTTGGAGGCTCCTATCACTAGCACTGTAGTGGTGATTGTTTCTAGGAGAAGTTTCATTAGCATGAGGCTATGGTTATCAAACAAACTTACAAGAAAAGTAACAGGCAAGAAAGGTCAAAACCTCTCCTGAATTTTTTTTGACACAGTCATTGTACTGTAAGAGGATAGCTTGCGGAGAATCGGCCTCCAGATTTAACCGCAAGGCGCCAAAATCATATCTGGAATCCTTGTACGTAAGCATGACAGTAGCACAACTGGACATTCCTGAGCCAGCTCAGAGTTGTGGTGTGGTGGAGCGTATATGCATGCAGTCTCTCGACCCGCTCTGAAGCTATATTGTTTCCATTGATCGAAGAAGAATCTGTCTTAACGGGTGAATTATGCCCATGGTACCTAGAATCTGAAGCGGTATGTCTGGAGGGATGTTTTCAAGAAAAGTTGTATCACTGTACTGTATGTGGTTCATGAATAAAAAGCAGG